>NC_090398.1:17001129-17136020 GCF_036365525.1 Heterodontus francisci | reverse complement strand
TCCCTCACCTCTGCTGCCCACCTCTCGGGGCTCCTCTGGCCCCTACTGCCCACCAATCGGGGCCCCGCCCCCCCCCAGTCGCTCTCCACTCGGGGCCCTGCCCCCCCCCCCAGTCGCCCTCCACTCGGGGCGATGCCCCCTCCAGTCGCCCTCCACTCGGGGCGATGCCCCCCCCAGTCGCCCTCCACTCGGGGCGCTGCCCCCCCCCAGTCGCCCTCCACTCGGGACGCTGCCCCCCCCAGTCGCCCTCCACTCGGGACGCTGCCCCCCCCCAGTCGCCCTCCACTCGGGGCGCTGCCCCCCCCCAGTCGCCCTCCACTCGGGGCGCTGCCCCCCCCAGTCGCCCTCCACTCGGGGCGCTGCCCCCCCCCAGTCGCCCTCCACTCGGGGCGCTGCCCCCCCCAGTCGCCCTCCACTCGGGGCGCTGCCCCCCCCCAGTCGCCCTCCACTCGGGGCGCTGCCCCCCCCCAGTCGCCCTCCACTCGGGGCGCTGCCCCCCCCAGTCGCCCTCCACTCGGGGCGCTGCCCCCCCCCAGTCGCCCTCCACTCGGGGCGCTGCCCCCCCCAGTCGCCCTCCACTCGGGGCGCTGCCCCCCCCCAGTCGCCCTCCACTCGGGGCGCTGCCCCCCCCAGTCGCCCTCCACTCGGGGCGCTGCCCCCCCCAGTCGCCCTCCACTCGGGGCGCTGCCCCCCCCAGTCGCCCTCCACTCGGGGCGCTGCCCCCCCCCAGTCGCCCTCCACTCGGGGCGCTGCCCCCCCCAGTCGCCCTCCACTCGGGGCGCTGCCCCCCCCAGTCGCCCTCCACTCGGGGCGCTGCCCCCCCCAGTCGCCCTCCACTCGGGGCGCTGCCCCCCCCAGTCGCCCTCCACTCGGGGCGCTGCCCCCCCCAGTCGCCCTCCACTCGGGGCGCTGCCCCCCCCAGTCGCCCTCCACTCGGGGCGCTGCCCCCCCCAGTCGCCCTCCACTCGGGGCGCTGCCCCCCCCAGTCGCCCTCCACTCGGGGCGCTGCCCCCCCCAGTCGCCCTCCACTCGGGGCGCTGCCCCCCCCAGTCGCCCTCCACTCGGGGCGCTGCCCCCCCCAGTCGTCCTCCACTCGGGGCGCTGCCCCCCCCAGTCGCCCTCCACTCGGGGCGCTGCCCCCCCAGTCGCCCTCCACTCGGGGCGCTGCCCCCCCCCCCCAGTCGCCCTGCACTCAGGGCCCTGCCCACCACAGTCGCCCTCCACTCGGGACCCCCCCCCCCCCCCCCCCACAGTCATCCTCCACTCGGGGCCCCGCCCCCCCCCCCCCCCCCAGTCGCCCTCCACTCGGGGCCCCGCCCCCCCGCCCCCCAGTCGCCCTCCACTCGGGGCCCCGCCCCCCCCCCCAGTCGCCCTCCACTCGGGGCCCCGCCCCCCCCCCAGTCGCCCTCCACTCGGGGCCCCGCCCCCCCCCCCAGTCGCCCTCCACTCGGGGCGATGCCCCCCCCAGTCGGCCTCCACTCGGGGCCCCGCCCCCCCCCCCTCCACCCCAGTCGCCCTCCACTCGGGGCCCCCCCCCCCCCCAGTCGCCCTCCACTCGGGGCCCTGCCCCCCCCCCCCCCAGTCGCCCTCCACTCGGGGCCCTGCCCCCCCCCCCCCCCCCCAGTCGCCCTCCACTCGGGGCGATGCCCCCCCCCAGTCGCCCTCCACTCGGGGCGATGCCCCCCCAGTCGCCCTCCACTCGGGGCGATGCCCCCCCCAGTCGCCCTCCACTCGGGGCGATGCCCCCCCCAGTCGCCCTCCACTCGGGGCGATGCCCCCCCCAGTCGCCCTCCACTCGGGGCCCTCCCCCCCCCCCCCCCCAGTCGCCCTCCACTCGGGGCCCTCCCCCCCCCCCCCCCAGTCGCCCTCCACTCGGGGCCCCGCCCCCCCCCCAGTCGCCCTCCACTCGGGGCCCCGCCCCCCCCCCCAGTCGCCCTCCACTCGGGGCGATGCCCCCCCCAGTCGGCCTCCACTCGGGGCCCCGCCCCCCCCCCCTCCACCCCAGTCGCCCTCCACTCGGGGCCCCCCCCCCCCCAGTCGCCCTCCACTCGGGGCCCTGCCCCCCCCCCCCCAGTCGCCCTCCACTCGGGGCCCTGCCCCCCCCCCCCCCCCCCCAGTCGCCCTCCACTCGGGGCGATGCCCCCCCCCAGTCGCCCTCCACTCGGGGCGATGCCCCCCCCAGTCGCCCTCCACTCGGGGCGATGCCCCCCCCAGTCGCCCTCCACTCGGGGCGATGCCCCCCCCAGTCGCCCTCCACTCGGGGCGATGCCCCCCCCAGTCGCCCTCCACTCGGGGCCCTCCCCCCCCCCCCCCCCAGTCGCCCTCCACTCGGGGCCCTCCCCCCCCCCCCCCCCAGTCGCCCTCCACTCGGGGCCCTCCCCCCCCCCCCCCCAGTCGCCCTCCACTCGGGGCCCTCCCCCCCCCCCCCCCAGTCGCCCTCCACTCGGGGCCCTCCCCCCCCCCCCCCCAGTCGCCCTCCACTCGGGGCGCTGCCCCCCCCAGTCGCCCTCCACTCGGGCGCTGCGCCCCCCAGTCGCCCTCCACTCGGGGCGCTGCGCCCCCCAGTCGCCCTCCACTCGGGGCGCTGCGCCCCCCAGTCGCCCTCCACTCGGGGCGCTGCCCCCCCCCAGTCGCCCTCCACTCGGGGCGCTGCCCCCCCCAGTCGCCCTCCACTCGGGGCGCTGCCCCCCCCAGTCGCCCTCCACTCGGGGCGCTGCCCCCACCAGTCGCCCTCCACTCGTGGCGCTGCCCCCACCAGTCGCCCTCCACTCGGGGCGCTGCCCCCACCAGTCGCCCTGCACTCGGGGCGCTGCCCCCCCCAGTCGCCCTGCACTCGGGGCCCTGCCCACCACAGTCGCCCTCCACTCGGGTCCCCCCCCCACCCAGTCATCCTCCACTCGGGGCCCCGCCCCCCCCCCAGTCGCCCTCCACTCGGGGCCCCGCCCCCCCCCAGTCGCCCTCCACTCGGGGCCCCGCCCCCCCCCAGTCGCCCTCCACTCGGGGCCCCGCCCCCCCCCAGTCGCCCTCCACTCGGGGCCCCGCCCCCCCCCAGTCGCCCTGCACTCGGGGCCCCTCGCCCTCCACTCGGGGCCCTGCCCCCCCCCTCCAGTCGCCCTCCACTCGGGGCCCTGCCCCCCCCCCAGTCGCCCTCCACTCGGGGCCCTGCCCCCCCCCCAGTCGCCCTCCACTCGGGGCCCTGCCCCCCCCCCAGTCGCCCTCCACTCGGGGCCCTGCCCCCCCCCCCCCCCAGTCGCCCTCCACTCGGGGCCCTGCCCCCCCCCCCCCCAGTCGTCCTCCATTCGGGGCCCCGCCCCCCCCCCAGTCGTCCTCCATTCGGGGCCCCGCCCCCCAGTCGTCCTCCATTCGGGGCCCCGCCCCCTCAGTCGCCCCCCACTCGGGGCCCCGCCCCCCTCAGTCGCCCTCCACTCGGGGCCCCGCCCCCCTCAGTCGCCCTCCACTCGGGGCCCCGCCCCCCTCAGTCGCCCTCCACTCGGGGCCCCGCCCCCTCATTCGCCCTCCTGTCGTCACCCCAGCCCCACCCCCCCACTCCTATCTGTCCATCCTTCCTATCGCCAGATTCTTTGAGTGAAAATGAAAAGAATGTAGTTTCTTGTGGAAGATTATGGTCCTATTTTCAGGATTTGTAAATAGTTTGTGACAGTTACCGGCAATTGTACAGTCAATATTGGTTCCTGAGACACATGGTGTTGGTGCTGATTTTAGATACCCAGTGTCCGCTTCCTGTTGTAACTGTATTACTGTTAAAAATATTATATCAATAAAATATTCATCATATACATACTTGCTATTCAAGCTTGTTTGCTCATTCAAATTGTTAACTATCGTTTAATCTTTGGGACCTGGATTCAAATCCCAGCCCCACCACACCCCCACCCCCCCCCAATACACACACCGGATAAAGAAGTTCAGTTTCTGATCGGTCAGTCGGTCAGACACTGTCTTCGCATCCTCGAGGGCATGAGGACAGGTTCAGTTCAGACAGAGAAGCTGCAAAGGTCCACTGATGTCTCTCAGGATCTTTGATCGTGTTTGCATCTTAAGAACTTCAATACGTCTGATTCATGGGCCCATTAAGTTAAGGAAAATGAAATGGGAAATTCTGATATAATGCTCAGGAGAAAGATCAAGCCTTCACAGTGTTCAGGTGTCAGAGAATTGTACAGTGCAGAAGGAGGCCATTCGATCCATCACGTCTGTGCCACCTCTTTGGTAGAGCTATCCAATTAATCTCACTCCCCTGATCTTTCCACTAAGCCCTATAAATGATTTCCCTTTAGTATTCAATTCTCTTTTGAATTTCACAATTGAATCCGCTTCCAGCACTTTCGGAATGTGCATTCCGGACCGTAACAGCACATGGTATAAAACAGTTTCCTCGTGTTGCTTCCGGTTCTTTCGCCAATCGCCTTACGTCTGTGCTCTCTGGTTACTGACTCTTCTGCAACTGGAAACCATTTCTTTTTATTTATTCCATCAAACAGCTCTATCAAATCTCCTCTTAACCTGCTCTGCTTTCAGGAGAACAATATCAGCTTCTCCTGTCTCTCCACATAACCAATGTCCCTCGTCCTTGGAACCATTCCAAGGCAATCTCTTCTGCACCTTCTCCAAGACCTTGTCATCCTTTAAAATATAGTTCTCAGAATTGGAAACAAGACTCCAGATGAGGCCTAACCTCATTATTAAGCTTTAGCATAGTTTCCTTGCTTTTGTGCTGTGATAGTACATGTTTCGCAGGCGGAGATCATGGGAAGGCATGTCTGAATTTGCATGATAGTTGGTGGCTCGAGAGGCCAAGCCTTGACCTGCAGGCTCTTAAGCCATTAGGACACAAGAACTGGTTTGGAGGGGCTCTGGTATAAGCAGACTTCTGTTTGCGCCTTTCTTCAGCAGCCCCACGTCTGTCTGCTTCAAATTTGTCGGCTGCGTACGTGGATGTTGTGCACCAGCTTTCTCTGTCGGTGGCTTCCTGCTCCCTCACCCACTGGCCATTGTCAGCCAGGGAGAGTTGTCTTTTCAGCTGGTCTTTAAACCGTTTGTAAGGTGCACCTCGACCCCGCTTACCGGACCCTAGTTTACTGTAAAGCACTGCTTTGGGCATTCTGGATGCATTATACATGTCCTGCCCAGCACAGTTTGAGTTGCAAGAGAATGCATTCAGTGCTGGGCAGATTGACTGTCGAGGGCTTCATTATTTGTGATGTAGTCCTGCCATCTGATGATCTTGATGGATTGGAGTCAACATTGATGGAAGTGCTGCTGTAGTCACATTTGTTTCCTGTACAGAACCCATGATTCTGACCCCTACAAGAAGGTGGTGATGACAACTGCTGTCTATACTTGGATTTTGGTGGCGATGCCTTGTGAATGGTTTCACCCGACACACTTCGAGAGGCGGCCAAAGGAGCTGATGGCCTTGGAACGTCGGTCGTTTATGTCCTTGACAGTGGTGCAGTGGTGTCATTTGTGATGATGATACCTAGATTGGTAAACTGTTCTACCGCACTGAGGTTGCTACTGTCAATGCAGTTCTGTGGTGGATTGTAATTTCCCCGGGGCTGTGGTAGCACTTCTGACTTTTGTGCGAAGACAGATCCAGAAGTGCTGAGAGCAAAACATGGGCCTGCAGGCTACTTCTCTGGATCTCGCCAAGGTGCTCGATACAGTCAGCTGGCTCAGACTGCGGAAGATACTATCTAGATTGGGGTGCCTCCACGGTTTCTCACCATTCTCCAACTAAACCAAGAGCAGAAAGGTCAGGTCAAGCAGAATGAAGCTTCCTCAGACAGCTTCCCTATCTCCAGTGGGGTTAAGCAAGGGTGTGTTCTTGCACTGACCCTTTTCTTTTTCCTTCACGTCTGCTCTCCTTCGGGGTCAGTGGTCCAGAAGCAGTGGGGTTGGTCTGCTCTTCCCTGGGGTCAGTGATACAGACGCAGTGGGGTTGGTCCGCTCTTCCCTGGGGTCAGCGATACAGACGCAGTGGGGTTGGTCCGCTCTTCCCTGGGGTCAGCGATACAGACGCAGTGGGGTTGGTCCGCTCTTCCCTGGGGTCAGCGATACAGACACAGTGGGGTTGGTCCGTTCTTCCCTGGGGTCAGCGATACAGACACAGTGGGGTTGGTCCTCTCTTCCCTGGGGTCAGCGATACAGACACAGTGGGGTTGGTCCGCTCTTCCCTGGGGTCAGCGATACAGACACAGTGGGGCTGTTCTGCTCTCCCTGGGGTCAGCGATACAGACACAGTGGGGTTGGTCCGCTCTTCCCCGGGGTCTGTGATACAGACACAGTGGGGTTGGTCCGCTCTTCCCCGGGGTCAGCGATACAGACACAGTGGGGTTGGTCCGCTCTTCCCTGGGGTCAGCGATACAGACACAGTGGGGTTGGTCCGCTCTTCCCCGGGGTCAGCGATACAGACACAGTGGGGTTGGTCCGCTCTTCCCCGGGGTCAGCGATACAGACACCGTGGGGTTGGTCCGCTCTTCCCCGGGGTCAGCGATACAGACACCGTGGGGTTGGTCCGCTCTTCCCCGGGGTCAGCGATACAGACACAGTAGGGTTGGTCCTCTCTTCCCCAGGGTCTGTGATACAGACGCCGTGGGGTTGGTCCGCTCTTCCCTGGGGTCAGCGATACAGACGCAGTGGGGTTGGTCCGCTCTTCCCTGGGGTCAGCGATGCAGACACAGTGGGGTTGGTCCGTTCTTTCCTGGGGTCAGCGATACAGACACAGTGGGGTTGGTCCGTTCTTCCCTGGGGTCAGCGATACAGACACAGTGGGGTTGGTCCGTTCTTTCCTGGGGTCAGCGATACAGACACAGTGGGGTTGGTCCGTTCTTCCCTGGGGTCAGCGATACAGACACAGTGGGGTTGGTCTGCTCTTCCCTGGGGTCAGCGATACAGACACAGTGGGGTTGGTCCGCTCTTCCCTGGGGTCAGTGATACAGACACAGTGGGGTTGGTCCTCTCTTCCCTGGGGTCAGCGATACAGACACAGTGGGGTTGGTCCGCTCTTCCCCGGGGTCAGCGATACAGACACAGTGGGGTTGGTCCGCTCTTCCCCGGGGTCTGTGATACAGACACAGTGGGGTTGGTCCTCTCTTCCCCGGGGTCAGCGATACAGACACAGTGGGGTTGGTCCGCTCTTCCCCGGGGTCAGCGATACAGACACAGTGGGGTTGGTCCGCTCTTCCCCGGGGTCAGTGATACAGAAGCAGTGGGGTTGGTCTTCTCTTCCCCGGGGTCAGCGATACAGACACAGTGGGGTTGGTCCTCTCTTTCCCGGGGTCAGCGATACAGACACAGTGGGGTTAGTCCTCTCTTCCCTGGGGTCAGTGATACAGAAGCAGTGGGGTTGGTCCGCTCTTCCCCAGGGTCTGTGATACAGACACAGTGGGGTTGGTCCTCTCTTCCCCGGGGTCAGCGATACAGACACAGTGGGGTTGGTCCGCTCTTCCCCGGGGTCAGCGATACAGACACAGTGGGGTTGGTCCGCTCTTCCCCGGGGTCAGCGATACAGACACAGTGGGGTTGGTCCGCTCTTCCCCGGGGTCAGTGATACAGAAGCAGTGGGGTTGGTCTTCTCTTCCCCGGGGTCAGCGATACAGACACAGTGGGGTTGGTCCTCTCTTTCCCGGGGTCAGCGATACAGACACAGTGGGGTTAGTCCTCTCTTCCCTGGGGTCAGTGATACAGAAGCAGTGGGGTTGGTCCTCTCTTCCCCAGGGTCTGTGATACAGAAGCAGTGGGGTTGGTCCTCTCTTCCCCGGGGTCTGTGATACAGAAGCAGTGGGGTTGGTCCTCTCTTCCCCGGGGTCTGTGATACAGAAGCAGTGGGGTTGGTCCGCTCTTCCCCAGGGTCTGTGATACAGAAGCAGTGGGGTTGGTCCTCTCTTCCCCGGGGTCTGTGATACAGACACAGTGGGGTTGGTCCTCTCCTCCCCGGGGTCAGTGATACAGACGCAATGGGGTTGGTCCTCTCTTCCCCGGGGTCTGTGATACAGAAGCAGTGGGGTTGGTCCGCTCTTCCCCGGGGTCAGCGATACAGAAGCAGTGGGGTTGGTCCTCTCTTCCCCGGGGTCTGTGATACAGACACAGTGGGGTTGGTCCTCTCTTCCCTGGGGTCAGTGATACAGACACAGTGGGGTTGTTCTGCTCTCCCTGGGGTCTGTGACACAGACACAGTGGGGTTGTTCTGCTCTCCCTGGGGTCTGTGACACAGACACAGTGGGGTTGTTCTGCTCTCCCTGGGGTCTGTGATGCAGACGCAGTGGGGTTGGTCCGCTCTTCCCTGGGGTCAGTGATACAGACACAGTGTGGCTGTTCTGCTCTCCCTGGGGTCTGTGATACAGACACAGTGGGGCTGTTCTGCACTCCCTGGGATCAGTGATACAGACGCAGTGGGGTTGGTCCGCTCTTCCCTGGGGTCAGTGATACAGACACAGTGTGGCTGTTCGGTTCTCCCTGGGGTCAGTGATACAGACGCAGTGGGGCTGTTCTGCTCTCCCTGGGGTCTGTGATCCAGACACAGTGGGGCTGTTCTGCTCTCCCTGGGGTCAGTGATACAGATGCAGTGGGGTTGGTCCGCTCTTCCCTGGGGTCAGTGATACAGACGCAGTGGGGTTGGTCCGCTCTTCCCCGGGGTCTGTGATACAGACACAGTGGGGCTGTTCTGCTCTCCCTGGGGTCTGTGATACAGACACAGTGGGGCTGTTCTGCTCTCCCTGGGGTCAGTGATACAGACGCAGTGGGGTTGGTCCGCTCTTCCCCGGGGTCAGTGATACAGACGCAGTGGGGTTGGTCCGCTCTTCCCCGGGGTCTGTGATACAGACGCAATGGGGCTGTTCTGCTCTCCCTGGGGTCAGTGATACAGACACAGTGGGGCTGTTCTGCTCTCCCTGGGGTCAGTGATACAGACACTGCTGTCCTCAATCTCAGATCGAAAGATTTTTGCTCGTCAAGATTATTGGGGAAATGGAACCAAGGCAGATAAATGGAGTCAGATGCAGATCACCCATGATCTCGTTGAATGGTTGACCAGCCTTCGGGGATGAAGGGGCAACTGATGTTTCTATGTTGTTTACAGTTCAGTTGTTTCACCCAAATTGTGATACTACACATTACACGTCAGTGACTGTATTGCTATGACTACACACCACAAAACATGGGAGGCGGAGAGGGTGAAAGGCCAGGGAGGGGCTATGTGGAGAGGGGCAGGTATGTGGCTGAGAAGCGGGATGCAGTGACGTAGGGTATCCTACAGGTGGCAGGATAGGAACAGGAGTCGGCTATTTAGCCCTTTGTGCCTGTTCCATTGTTCAATGGGACCACGGCTGGTCTGTGGCCTAACTCCATATACCTACCTTTGCCCCATATCACTTAGTATGTTTGGGTAATAAAAATCTATCAATATCAGTTTTAAAATTAGTAATTGTCGGAAACCAGCAGACATTGGAAAGTCAGTGATATTATTCATTGGTCCTCTCCAGCATTGAAATAAACTGATATAATTTTTCCTCCAGCAATCAATTGTTATTTGCATAAGCTAGTTCAAAACTTCTGCCACGCTTTGTGTGGAGAAGTATTTCCTAATTTCTCACCTGAATGGTCTGGATCTAATTTTGAGACAATGAAACTTGTCCCAGGTTCCCCAACCATTGGAAATAGTTTCTCCCAATCTGTTCTATCTGTTCCTCTTAATAGTTAGAAAACTTTGACTGAATCATCCCTTAATCTTCTAAGTTCCAGGAAATACAACTCTACTTTGTTTCATCTCTCCCTGTATCTTAACCCTTGGAATCCAGGTATCAGTCCAGTAAATCTCCACTGCACTCTCTCCAAGGCCAATATATCCTTTCTTAGTGACATCCAAGAGAGCGGTGGAAGTCAGGGAATTATGCCAAAGTGTTTAATTTATTCTAGAATTGTCATGTGTTTAAGTAATCAGCTCCTGGGATTACAATTTTTAAAAATAAAATTGCTAACATTAAAGTGTTCTGAATTTCATTAAATTAAAATCTGATACCTCATTGCAGAAAGGATGTAATTGCACTAGAGAGGGTACAGAGGAGATTTATGAGGATGTTGCCAGGACTGGAAAAATGCAGCGATGAGGAAAGAATTGGATAGGCTGAGGTTGTTCCCTTTGGAACAGAAAAGGCTGAGGGGAGATCTGATTGAAATGTACAAAATTTTTGAGGGGCCTAGATAGAGTGGAGGTGAAGGATCTATTCACCTTAGCAGAGAGGTCAGTGACGAGGGGGCATAGATTTAAAGTGATAGCTGGAAAAATTAGAGGGGAGATGAGGAAAAACCTTTTCACCCAGAGGGTGGTTGGGGTCTGGAACTCACTGCCTGAAAGGGTAGTTGAGGGAGAAACCCCTAACTTATTCAAAAACAGTCTGGATCTGTACCTCAAGTGCTGTAATCTGCATGGCTATGGACCAAATGCTCGAAGGTGGGATTAGAATGGGTGGATTGTTTTTCGGCTGGCACAGACATGATGGGCCAATTGGCCTCTTTCTGTGCCTTAAACTTTCTATGATTCTATGATAAATTGGATTTAAGGAAATGAAATAGATGTTCATTAAAAAGCAAAGCTAATTAGCTAGAAGCTGATCTGCAACCAAAGCTAATCCAAATACCTACATATAATTTAGGTCTTGTGCAATTTTATTATATCCAGAACTAAATTAATTCTAATAAATCAAAAAGTAGAAAAAAATAATAATGGCTGTGCAGATCGTGTGTCGGGACTGTAATGTGTGGGAGTTTGTGTTCATTGGGACTGTCCTGGATTCCCTCATCAGTCGTAAATGTGTCTGGTTTGAGACACTCCAGCTCTGAGTCTTTGAGCTGGAGTGAGTGTTAGAGACACTGGCACATAAGGGAGGGGGAAGAGTTCATTGGTTGTTTTCTCCAGTCAGGCACCCCCCAGAGAAAAGTACAGATGCAGGAAGAGGAAAGTATACCCTGTCAGTCAACAGGATAGATGGGAACCAGGGGAGACAGAGAAGGAGGTCCCATGTAAATGTAACAGGGTTGTAGTGGTGGGTGATTTTAACTTCCCCAATATTGACTGGGACTCACTTAGTGCTAGGGGCTTGGATGGGGCAGAATTTGTGAGGAGCATCCAGGAGGGCTTCTTGAAACAATATGTAGAGAGTCCAACGAGGGATGGGGCCATTCTGGACCTGGTATTGGGGAATGAGCCCGGCCAGGTGGTCGAAGTTTCAGTGGGGGAGCATTTCGGGAGCAGTGACCATAATTCCATAAGTTTTAAGGTACTTGTGGATAAGGATAAGAGTAGTCCTCGGGTGAAGGTGCTAAATTGGGGGAAGGCTAATTATAACAATATTAGGCAGGAACTGAAGAATTTGGATTGGGGGCGGCTGTTTGAGGGTAAATCAACATCTGACATGTAGGAGTCTTTCAAACGTCAGCTGATTAGAATCCAGGACCAGGATGTTTCTGTGAGGAAGAAAGACAAGTTTGGCAAGTTTTGGGAAGCTTGAATAACATGGGATATTGTGAGCCCAGTCAAAAAGAAAAAGGAAGCATTTGTAAGGGCTGGAAGGCTAGGAACAGATGAAGCACTTGAGGAATATAAAGACAGTAGGAAGGAACTTAAGCAATGAGTTAGGAGGGCTAAAAGGGGTCATGAAAAGTCATTGGCAAACAGGATTAAGGAAAATCCCAAGGCTTTTTGTACATATATAAAGAGCAAGAGGGTAACCAGGGAAAGGGTCGGCCCACTCAAGGACAGAGACGGGAATCTATGCGTGGAGCCAGAGGAAATGGGTGAGGTGCTAAATGAGTACTTTGCATCAGTATTCACCAAGGAGAAGGACTTGGTGGATGATGAGCCTAGGGAAGGGAGTGCAGATAGTCTCAGTCATCTCATTATCAAAAAGGAGGAGGTGTCTTGCAAAGCATTAAGGTAGATAAGTCCCCAGGGATCTACCCTAGAATACGGAGAGAGGCAAGGGAAGAAATTGCTGGGGCCTTGACAGAAATCTTTGCATCCTCATTGGCTACAGGTGAGGTCCCAGAGGATTGGAGAATAGCCAATTGTTTCAGAAGGGTGGCGAGGATAATTCAGGAAATTATAGGCCGGTGAGCCTTACGTCAGTGGTAGGGAAACTATTAGAGAGGATTCTTCGGGACAAGATTTACCCCCATTTGGAAACAAACAAACTTATTAGCGAGAGACGGTATGGTTTTGTGAAGGGGAGGTCGTGTCTTACTAATTTGATTGAGTTTTTTGAGGAAGTGACGAAGATGATTGATGAGGGAAGGGCAGTGGATGTTATCTATTTGGACTTTAGTAAAGCCTTTGACAAGGTCCCGCATGGCAGACTGGTGCAAAAGGTGAAGTCACACAGGATCAGAGGTGAGCTGGCAAGATGGATACAGAACTGGCTCAGTCACAGAAGACAGAGGGTAACAGTGGATGGGCGTTTTTCTGAATGGAGGGATGTGACTAGTGGTGTTCCGCAGGGATCAGTGCTGGGACCTTTGCTGTTTGTAGTATATATAAATGATTTGGAGGAAAATGTAGCTGGTCTGATTAGTAAGTTTGCGGACGACACAAAGGTTGGTGGAGTTGCGGATAATGATGAGGATTGTCAGAGGATACAGCAGGATATAGATCGGTTGGAGACTTGGGCGGAGAAATAGCAGATGGAGTTTAATCCGGACAAATGTGAGGTAATGCATTTTGGAAGGTCTAATGCAGGTGGGAGGTATACAGTAAATGGCAGAACCCTTAGGAGTATTGACAGGCAGAGAGAACTGGGCGTACAGGTCCACAGGTCACTGAAAGTGGCAACGCAGGTGGATAAGGTAGTCAAGAAGGCATACGACATGCTTGCCTTCATCGGTTGGGGCATAGAGTATAAAATTTGGCAAGTCATGTTGCAGCTGTACAGAACCTTAGTTAGGCCACACTTAGAATATTGCGTGCAATTCTGGTCGCCACACTACCAGAAGGATGTGGAGGCTTTGGAGAGAGTACAGAGGAGGTTTACCAGGATGTTGCCTGGTCTGGAGGGCATTAGCTATGAGGAGAGGTTGGAAAAACTCGGATTGTTTTCACTGGAACGACGGAGGTGGAGGTGTGACATGATAGAGATTTACAAAGTTATGAGCGGCATGGACAGAGTGGATAGTCAGAAGCTTTTTCCCAGGGTGGAAGAGTCAGTTACTAGGGGACATAGGTTTAAGGTGCGAAGGGCAAAGTTTAGAGGGGATGTGCGAGGCAAAGTTTTTTACACAGAGGGTGGTGAGTGCCTGGAACTTGCTGCCAGGGGAGGTGGTGGAAGCAGGTACGATAGCGACGTTTAAAAGACATCTTGACAAATACATGAATAGGATGGGAATAGAAGGATATGGGCCCCAGAAATGCAGATGGTGTTAGTTTAGGCAGGCATCAAGATCGGCGCAGGCTTGGAGGGCCGAATGACCTGTTCCTGTGCTGTACTGTTCTTTGTTCTTTTGTTTGTTCTTTGACACTGGTCCTGTCCAATGGTGCAATATAATTGCTACGTGTGAGAATAAGGATGCGGGCTGTGCAGCCAGAATGCTCATCATACCACTGTGAAATAGGAGGGCATCCGAAGTGTGAAGAGCTGAATAGAAAGATTGCAGTCATAGGGAATTCGATAATTACAGGGGGTAGACAGGTTTGCGGCTACCTGCAATGAATTTGGCCTAGCCATCAGCCTCAAGAAAATGAACATCATGGGACAGGACGTCAGAAATGCTCCATCCAACAATATTGGCGACCACGCTCTG
The DNA here is from genome assembly GCF_036365525.1 of Heterodontus francisci. NCBI lineage: Eukaryota > Metazoa > Chordata > Chondrichthyes > Heterodontiformes > Heterodontidae > Heterodontus > Heterodontus francisci. Next base: position 17,122,211 of record NC_090398.1, on the reverse strand, counting down.
GAAGTGGTTCAAGAGTTCACCTACCTCGGCTCAAGTATCACCAGTAACCTGTCTCTAGATGCAGAAATCAACAAGCGCATGGGAAAGGCTTCCACTGCTATGTCCAGACTGGCCAAGAGAGTGTGGGAAAATGGCGCACTGACACGGAACACAGATGTCCGAGTGTTTCAAGCCTGTGTCCTCAGTACCTTGCTCTATGGCAGCGAGGCCTGGACAACGTGTGTCAGCCAAGAGCGACGTCTCAACTCATTCCATCTTCGCTGCCTCTGGAGAATCCTTGGCATCAGGCGGCAGGACCGTATCTCCAACACAGAAGTCCTCAAGGCGGCCAACATCCCCAGCATATACACCCTACTGAGCCAGCGGTGCCTGAGATGGCTTGGCCATGTGAGCCTCATGGAAGATGGCAGGATCCCCAAGGACACATTGTACAGCGAGCTCGTCACTGGTATCAGACCCACCGGCCGTCCATGTCTCCACTTTAAAGATGTCTGCAAACGCGACATGAAGTCCTGTGACATTGATCACAAGTCATGGCAGTTAGTTGCCAGTGATCGCCAGAGCTGGCGGGCAGCCATAAAGTCAGGGCTAAAGTGTGGCGAGTCGAAAAGACTTAGCAGTTGGCAGGAAAAAAGATAGAAGTGCAAGGGGAGAGCCAACTGTGTAACAGTCCCGACAACCAATTTTATCTGTAGTGCCTGTGGAAGAGCCTGTCACTCTGGAATTGGCCTTTATAGCCTCTCCAGGCGCTGCTTCACAAACCACTGACCACCTCCAGGCGCTTACCCATTGTCTCTCGAGACAAGGAGGCCAAAGAAGAAGAATAGTGTCCTCTGCAGTCACAACTGAGAGTCTGGATGGGAGAAAAGAAGTACTTGCCAATGATGACACACCATGGATAAATAAATAATCGGTAAGTTGAAACTAAAGAAAAAAAATTATATACTAAGTACAGAGACAACAAAAGAGAGGATGAGAAAAGGGAATACTAAGAGTTTAGGAAAGATGTTCAAAAAGAAAAAAAAAGAAATGAAAATATTGAATAATAAAGCTAAACAAAAAGTAGGAGCATTTTCTACACAGAAATAACAAAGGAAAAATCAAGATAGACCACATAGGGTAGTGACAGCAAAATGGCAGAAATGTTAAATAACTATTTTGCCTTGGCATTTGCCAGAAAGACTTAAAACAGTGGACGTGACATTGGAAGATGAGATTAAAAATATAGGAACATTTAAGGTAAAAAGAGGGGAATTAATTTATAAATTCATCACACTTAGAGGTGATATCTGAAGGGAAAGTTGTGCTTAACTAACCTTATTGAATTCTTTGAAAAAAATAACAGAAAGGATAGATAAGGGTAATGTAGTAGATATAATATATTTGGATTTTCAAAAGGCCTTCGATAAGGTACTGAATTGTCTGCTCATGGTGCAAACATGTGGATTTATGAGACAAGTTGCAGAATGGAAGGAAAGCTGGCTACAAAAACAGGGACAAATGGGATAAAACAGGGATAAAAACCCACACTGGCAAAAGGTGGGAAGTGATGTTCCACAAGGATGAGTGCTGGGACCACTGTTGTCCAGCATTTACATAAATGATCTGAACTCCAGAATCGCAAATACAATGTAAGAATTTATGGAAGACAATTTTTTTGTGGTGGGAGGTCGGTGGGTAGGGAGCGGTAGGGATGCACTTAATACAGAGGAGGACCGTAACACAGTACAGGAAAACATTAGCAAACTTACAGAATGGCTGAGTAATTGAATGAACTTCCATATAGGTCAGTGTGAGGTAGTACATTTTGATCGGAATGACAAAGATGTTGCACACTACTTGGAAAATAAATTTGTAAATGGGTAGAAGTGCAGAGGGATCTGGGAGAAAGATGCATTCATCGCTAAAAGTAGGGATGCTGGTCAATAAGACCATAGAAAGAATCAAACAAAACACTGGGGTTCATTCCTTGAATTGAAAAGCAGAGAAGATATGGTAATCCTGCATAGAAGATTGATTAGACCACATTTGGAATACTGTGAAACGTTTTGGTCACTACTATACAAAGGATATAAAAGCAGTGAAGTGGATGCAAAAATGATTCACTAGAACGATAGCAGGACTAAGAAATAATATATTTCAGAAAGAGGCAAAGAAAGAGAAAGTCAGAAACAGAGAGAGAAAGTCAGAAAGAGGCAAAGAAAGAGAAAGTCAGAAAGAGGCAAAGAAAGAGAAAGTCAGAAACAGAGAGAGAAAGTCAGAAAGAGGCAAAGAAAGAGAAAGTCAGAAAGAGGCAAAGAAAGAGAAAGTCAGAAACAGAAAGAGAAAGTCAGAAACAGAGAGAGAAAGTCAGAAAGAGGCAAAGAAAGAGAAAGTCAGAAAGAGGCAAAGAAAGAGAAAGTCAGAAACAGAGAGAGAAAGTCAGAAACAGAGAGAGAAAGTCAGAAAGAGGCAAAGAAAGAGAAAGTCAGAAACAGAGAGAGAAAGTCAGAAAGAGGCAAAGAAAGAGAAAGTCAGAAACAGAGAGAGAAAGTCAGAAAGAGGCAAAGAAAGAGAAAGTCAGAAACAGAAAGAAAGAGAAAGTCAGAAAGAGAGAAAGCAGAGAAAGAGAAAAAGAAAGTCAGAAAGACAGGCATCAAGATCGGCGCAGGCTTGGAGGGCCGAATGGCCTGTTCCTGTGCTGTACTGTTCTCTTATTCTTTTTAAGAGGCAAAGAAAGAGAGAGAAAGTCAGAAAGAGGCAAAGAAAGAGAGAGAAAGTCAGAAAGAGGCAAAGAAAAAGAGCGAAAACAGAGACAGAAAGAGAAAGTCAGAAAAGACAAAGAAAGAGAGAGAAAGTCAGAAAGAGGCAAAGAAAGAGTGAGAAAGTCAGAAAGAGGCAAAGAAAAGGAAACAGAGAATAAGAAAGAGAAAGTCAGAAATAGGGAAAGAAAGAGAGAGAAAGTCAGAAAGAGGCAAAGAAAGAGAGAGAAAGCAGAAAAAGAGAGAGAAAGTCAGAAAGAGGCAAATAGAGAGGGAGAGAGAAAGCAGAAGAAAAGGTAAAAGAAAGAGTGAGAAAGCAGAGAAAGAGAGAGAGAAAGAGACAAAGTTCGAGAGGGAGAGAAAGTCAGAAAGAGACAAAGAAAAGAATAAGTCAGAGAAATGGAGAAAAGACAGCAAGAAGCAGAAATGACAGAACAAAGAGAAATAAAGAGAAAAGACAGAAAAAAAGTGGAGGGAAAGAACGGAGACACAAAGAAATTGCAGACACCAGAGACACAGACCGAAAACCAATGGGAGAAAGATACACAGAGAATCACAGAGAGAGAGAGAGACAGTGAAACACAAAGACAGAGAAAGAGAGACTGGGGGAGAGATGGCCAGAGAAAGCCAGTGAGACAGAAAGACACACAATCACTCAGAGAGAAACAGAGAGAGAAACACAGAGAAAGGGAGAGAGAGAGAGAAACAGAGAGGGAGAAAGAGAAATACTGAGAGAGGGAGAAAGAGAAACACTGAGAGAGGGAGAGAGAGAGAGAAACACAGAGAGGGAGAGAGAGAGAGAAACACAGAGAGGGGGAGAGAGAGAGAGAAACAGAGAGAGAGAGAAGCAGAGAGATTGAGGGAGGGAGAGATTGCGGGAGGGAGAGATTGCGGGAGGGAGAGATTTAGGGAGGGAGAGATTGAGGGAGGGAGAGATTGAGGGAGGGAGAGATTGAGGGAGGGAGAGACTGAGGGAGGGAGAGATTGAGAGGGAGAGCTTGAGAGAGAGATTGAGAGAGATAGGTTGAGTCAGAAGGAGGGAGAAAGGCATTGAGAGACAATAAACATGTTATACTCACCATCCCACATGGTCTATGCTCCATCGTTGGACTCTAACACCTTCCCTCCATCAGCTCATCCATGGGGAAAAGATCCTGGAAATGGGCATTGGGGTGGGATTTGGAGAAAAGGGTCAGGACTGGACAGAGATAGGGGGATTCAGACTGGACTCTCTCTCACACCCACACACACACACTGTAATCAGCTTACAATTCACCTGGACACAGAGACTGAGACACAGAAACTCACCTTCACAAACCAGCCACATGGAAAGAAAGAATGGAGGCTGATGTTATCCTAATATATCCCAGAACCTGTCACTCAAAACAGCCAGTCCACCCAAAATACAGCTCATCCAACCAGCTCTCAGCTTCCTCCATCTGGACACTCCCTCCCAGGTATGGGACAGTCCAAGGTGAGTCTCTGTGTAAACAGGAAATGAGGGAGAGAGGGATATTCCAGCCATATCCCAAATGGACCATGACAGACAGAGAGACAGTTTTCTGTCTGGAATGGTCCATTTGGGATATGGCTGGAATATCCCTCTCTCCCTCATTTCCTGTCCAGACAGAAACCTGTCTCTCTGTCTCTCTCTCCCCCTCCCCCAAAAACCTCATTAACAGAGCAGAAACGCTGCTGTAATTTAAAACCTGGAGGGACCGCTTTGGATAATGGCCATTTAACACTTATTGTATTAAATGTCTTTCACTATTCACCTCCAGTTAACAGGAAGTTCAGAAAATTACTGAAAATGTCTGGCAAAGAGTTTTTGTTGGAGAAACCAGTTTGACTGCAGTATAAACAGGCAGTTTTTATTCAGATTTTCAATTCCACTGTGTGACAAAGACTGAAACTGGAGACAGGTTAATGGTGCAGCCAAGAGAACTTTTATAACCAGTGACATTTCACACAATTCTCACCCATATTTACAGTTATATTTGTCAATGATTTCTTTGCACTGTATTTGCTGCTGTATTTATGCATCAGGCTGTAATCAATCGAAAAAACCTTCTTAACAATTACCAGTTTAATGTTCCAAGGGTTTACAAAGCTGGGAAATTGCCATTTATCACAAATGGTATTAAAGATCTTCCACTTTTCACCTCCAGTTTATATAAAGTTCAGCGATAAAGACCACATTCTCAGAGTTTTTACTGCTGCAATACAGTGTCACTTGTTTCCAGGGTCCACACTAACCTGTTTCATTGGACAAAACCCAACTGTAGCACAATCTGTTTCCTTCTTCATCTTGTAAACGTGCGTCAGCTCACCCTTAAATCTATCCTTCTCTGAAGTATAGAGTCCTGTCTCTTTTAGTATATCTTAAAACAAAGATGCATCAAAGTGGAAATCTGTTTCTTTTGCTAATTTATTACACTACCCATTAAAGTTCCATTTTAATCACTCCTAGCCAATTTTAATCACTCCAACATTGCCGGCCATTCCTTGAAACCTCTCCCCCTTTCTCACATACACACACAGTCTTCCTTCGAGACTGGTAAACCTCCTCTGCACTCTCTCCTAGGCCTTGACATCCTTTATAAAGTGTGGTGCCCAGGATCGAACACAATACTGCAGTTGAGGCCTAACCAGCAGTTTGAATGAGGTGATTGTTTTTATATAAATATGACAAGGAATTAAAATCAATCATCATCTGCAGTAACAGGCTTGATGATGATTTTTGCTCTAATGTGAATGATCTTTAAATTCGTAGTTTTTTTTAATGCGCTACTGCAAATATGTCCTTCAGTCTGGAGGAGCTCACAGTTGTCTGGTGAGAACGCTATATGTCAATGGAAAGGAATGAGATATAACAAAGTAACAGAGCACGATTAGTGGTTACTCTGAGATGAGAAAGGGTCCAGGTTTCAATTCCAGGATCTGTGCTGACAGAGCTGATTGCACAGAGACCAGAAGGATGCAATGGCATTCACACACATATGCACACAAACACACAAAAACCTTCAAAGATGAGATATTTCGGGCCCTCCAATGAGAATGGTGTGGGAATGGGGTAGGGATATTCCAGCAAATGTTGCAAATGGTTCACTTCAGGACCCTATCACTCTCTCCCTATCCTCCCGCACCTTCCCCCACCTCCAAGACCTCATTAACAACTGAATGTAGAAAAGCTGCTGAAATGTAAAACCTGGAGCAGCCTGTTTGGAAAATGACCATTTGATACAAATTGTATTAAATGCCTTTCACTGTTCACCTCCAGTTTACAGAAAGTGCAGCAATAACTTGAAATTCTGGCAAAGAGTTTTTGCTGGCGAGGCCTGTTTGCTGCAGTTTGAGAACAGCCAATTTTTCTTAGGTTTCTCAGTTACTCAGGGTGACAATCCCTGAAATTACAGCCAGGTAAATGATGCAGCCAAGAAAACGTTTACAACTGATGACATTTCACAGAACAATTCTGACCCATATTTACACTTATATCTCTAAATGATTCGTTTCTTGATGTTGTTGCATTTATGCATTAGCCGGTAAGCATTCAAAATAATTTTCTCAACATTTACCACTGTAAAGTCACAATGGTTTACAAAGTTGAGAAACAGCCATTTAGCGCAAATTTTATGAAAGGTCTTTCACTTTTCACCTCCATTTTACATAACGTTCAGCAATAACTACCTCGAGAATCTGGAAATGAGTTTTTGCTGCTGCATTAAAGTGTCACTTGTTTCACTTTCCATCTTGACTGTTTCTATCCTCTGCTTTCCTGGGGGATTCAGAGGGATTTTTGTCACTTGTTCATCACTGTCCAAATTCAGGAGCTCCCAGTTAATCTGCAGCTGCCCTGGAGAAGCAAATAACATTCAAATTCTTTCACTCAGTTTGGATAAATGAGGACAGTTTGTGTCCAGTAGCAGAGAGGGGTCAGGAACCAGAGAGCACAGAATGAAGGTGAATAAAAATGGGAGAGCGATGCGAGGAGATAACCAGGGGAAAGTTGTTCTGGTCTGGAATGCACTGTCTGACAGGTTGGTGAAAGCAGATTTAATATCTATTTTCAAAAGACAATTGCATCAATACTTCAATTCCTCTCATTAATAGTAGAGAAGATAACAGCACAAAAAGGGAAGTGAGAGATGTTAGAACTTTAGTGATGAAGAATTCAACGCAACTTATTCAGAGAACTTTTATTTGTAAATGAATGTTTGGACTTTATTTGATCTTGTTTTATTTCTGCATTAGTGCTTACTCACTCAAAATAATTTTTCAAACAGAAACCAGGTTAATGTTACAAGCGTTTACATAGTTGGGAAATTACCATTTAACACAAGTTGTATTTAAATTCTTTCATTAAGTATCTAAAGGTTACATTAAAGTGTCAGATTGATACAAACATACATTCCTCCAATTTACAGCAAACTTTCAAACTCTCAGTAAGTCTCCCATCAGCAATAGCTCAGTACCTCCATCTGCTGGTGTCCCTGTTTCACTGCAGCTAATGCCCCTCTCACCATCTCCATCTGCTGGTGTCCCTGTCTCACTGCAGTTACTGTCCGCCCACCATCTCCATCTGCTGGTGTCCCTGTTTCACTGCAGTTAATGCCCCTCTCACCATCTCCATCTACTGGTGTCCCTGTCTCACTGCAGCTACTGCTCCTCTCACCATCTTCATCTGCTGGTGTCCCTGTCTCACTGGAGTTACGGCACCGCCCCCCTCACAATCGCCATCTGTTGGTGTCCCTGTTTCAGTGCAGTTACTGCTGCAGTGGGAAGGGATTTGCCCTGGGAGTCCTCAACATCGATTGCAGACCCCATGAAGTCTCATGGCATCAGGTCAAACATGTGCAAGGAAACCTCATGCGGATTATCGCCTGCCCCCCACCCCGCCCCTGTGCTGACATAGCTGATTGCTCAGAAACCAGAAGGAAGCAATGGAATTCATACACATAAGCACACAAACCTTCAAAGAAGAGGTATTTCAGGCGCTCCAATGGAAAATGGTGTGGTAATGGGGTAGGGATATTCCAGCGAATGTTGCAAAAGGTTCATTTCAGGACCCTATCTCTCTCTCCCTCTCCTCCCGCACCTTCCCCCCACCCCAAAGACCTCATTAACAACTGAATGTAGAAAAAGTGCTGCAATGTAAAACCTGGAGTGGCCTGTTTGGAAAATGGCCATTTGACACAAATTATATTAAATGCCTTTCACTATTCATCCCCAGTTTACAGAAAGTGCAGCAATAACTTGAAATTCTGGCAAACCGTTTTTGCTGGTGAGGCCTGTTTGCTGCAGTTTGAGAACAGCCAATTTTTGTTAGGTTTCTCAGTTCCTCTGGGTGACAATCCCTGAAATTACAGCCAGGTAAATGATGCAGCCAAGAAAACTTTTACAATTGGTGACATTTCACAGAAAAATTCGAACTCATATTTACACTTGTATCTGTAAATGATGTTGTTGCATATATGCATTAGCTGGTAAGCATTCATGAAGCATCTAAAGGTTGCACAAAGTGTCAGATTGGCACAAACTTAAATTCCTCTAATTTACAGCAAACTTTCAAACTCTCAGGAACACAGAATCTCCCCATCAGCAATGGCTCAGTACTTCCATCTGCTGGTGTCCCTGTCTCACTGCAACTACCGCTCCCTCTCAAAATTATTATTTGGTTTATTTTTGGAGACACTTTATTGAGCCTGTCTCCTTTCCATTCCCCCTGCCTGGTGAGTGCCGCCTCTCCGTCTCTCTGCTTTTGACAGTGTTAGCCGGTGGGTTTATGTCTGGACAAGTCCAGCCGAGGAACCTGGACAGGGAGATGTGACCCAGGGCGAGGGAATGGGGCGGAACTCAACACCGGAGCTCAACACCAAAGAAACCAACCAATCAGAGCTGTACCTGTCCAGGGAGTGTTTGATGGGGACAGTGTAGAGGGAGCGTTACTCTGTATCTAACCCCGTTTGTTTTTAAAATAACTTTATTAAAACAGATAAATAAACCAAAAACTCAAATTAAAATGCCATTCTCGGCATCAACAATGCACTCCAGTCCCTGCAGTGCCCACCGGTCACGGAAGGCCTCAACGTACCGGCGGACACCGCATGCTCCTTCTCCAGGGACACCCGGGCGCGAACATAACCACAGAAGAGGGGCAGGCAATCGGGGAGGACGGACCCCCAGACGGCCCGCAGCCTGGACCTGTAAATTGCCACCTTGGCCAGGCCCAGGAGCAGACCAATGAGGAGATCCTCCTCCCAGCCCATTTCCCACCCGCACCAGATGCCCAAAGATCAGGAGCGTGGGACTGAAGTGCAGCCAGAACTTGAGGAGCAGCCCCTTCAAATACTCAAAGAGGGGCTGCAACCTCGCACACTCCATATATACATGGAACTCGGACTCGTCCAGGCCGCAGAAAGTACAGGTGGCTTGGGAGTCTGTGAATCTACTTAAAAGTCTGTTGCACGGGACTGCTCTGTGCAACACCCTCCACCCCAGGTCCCCGATGTAAAGGGGGAGGACTCCCGCATAGACAGACCTGCATCGGGGTTTCCCCTCGCTGCCAGATGGAAACGCAGACCGCCAGGGCATGTCTGGCCGGCTGACGAGGGCGAGGAAGTGAAGAGTGTGCAGGAGCAGCCTGTACAGGAAACCCCTCCATGCCGATTGGAATGGCATGGAGGGTATTTCCGAGAGGCAGCTCGGGTTGTGCGGGACCGGCTCCCGAGGAAGGGTTCGGGGCCTGGGTCCGATGAGCAGTTCTGGCCGAGCGGGGATCAGCTCACCTGGGAGCGCTCCGCTCTCCTGCGCCACCTCGCCACTCGCAGTGAGGGGCATCCCGGGGGCTTTGGCTACTCCTCTGCTCACCGGTCCATCCCTGGAGTTGGCTGCCCGGACAGCCGAGGTGCTCTCCTCCGCTGGCGGGGGAGCACCCTGACTGGAGGCGACCATGTTCCAGACTCGGAATAGATCCCAGTAAAAGACACACAAGTCCCTCAGAAAGGCGAGGCTAACGGTCTCTGCTGGGAGCTGCATGTCGTCTTGAAGGCAGTGACACTGGCGGAGAAAATACGTCGCCAGCGCACACCATCTGGGAGGACGCTCAACATACAGGTATCTCTGCAGGGTCCGAAGGCGGAGAGTCGCAGCCTGGGTGCGGACGCACACCAGTAACTGGCCGCCCTCCTTGATTGGGAAACTCAGTACTGTGGAGAGACCCAGTGTTTCCTCTTGCCCCAGAAGAAATCGACGAGTTTCTTCTGGATCTTGTTGGCAAATGCAGGGGGTGGGGCCAAAGTGACCAACCGGTACCACAGCATCGAGGCCACCAGTTGGTTTATGACCAGCGTTCAGCCCCTGTAGGAAAGCACTCGGAGCAGTCCTGTCCAGCGCCCCAGCCGAGCGGTGACTTTCGCCTCCAACTCCTGCCAGTTTGTCGGCCAGGCTTCCTCAGCGGGGCTAAGGTGGACTCCCAGATAGAGGAGGTGCGTGGTGCTCCACGCAAAAGGCATCAATTGCTCCGGCAGGGAGTCCACCCACCACTGACCCACCAGGAGCCTGGAACATTTCTCTCAATTGATCCCCGTGGAGGATGCGGCAGAAAAGGTCTGCTGGCAGTTACGCATCCTCTGCAAGTCAATGGGATCTGTGACCACGAGGAGCACGTCGTCGGCATATGCTGAGAGGATGACCCACATGGCCAGCTCGCACAGAGGCAATCCCGTCAACCTCTTGCGAAGCAGGCACAGGAAGGGCTCCATGCAGATGGTGCACAATTGGACGGACATGGGGCATCCCTGACGCGCTCCTTTCCCAAAGCAAAGGGGCGCTGTCAAGGACCCGTTAACCTTGACTAGACACTCTGTGGCAGTGTATAAAAGCCAGACCCAGGCCACAAAATGCAGCCTGAGTCCGAAAGCGTGCAGAGTCCCGAAAAGGTATTTCTGATCCACCCTGTCGAACACCTTCTCCTGATCAAGGGAGAGAAAGGCAACTGACTGACTAGTCCTCTGGGAAAGGTGGAACAGGTCCCGGACCAGGTAGATGTTGTCCTGGATGGACCAGCCCGGGACCGTGTAGGACTGGTCGGGGTAGATCATGTGGGTCAGCACGGAGCCCAGGCGGGTAGACATAGCCCGAGCAAAGATCTTGTAATCCGTGCTGAGGAGGGAGACCGGACGCCAGTTTTTAAGCAGCTGGAGATCGCCCCTCTTCGGCAGCAGGACGATGACTGCCCTGCACCATGAGAGGACCATTTCCCCGGTCGCCAGGCTTTCCCCCAGGACCCGCACGTAATCGTCCCCCAGGACATCCCAGAACGCCCTGAGGAACTCCACAGTCAGCCCGTCCAGCCCTGGGGATTTACCCCTAGAGAGCTGGTGGAGGGCATCAGTCAGCTCCGCCAAAGTGATTGGAGCCCCCAATACTTTGGCATCCTGCGGGCTGACCTGCGGCAGGTCCTCCCACAAAACTCTGCATGCGTCCTCGCTGGATGGATCCGGAGAGAACAACGCACTGTAATAAGTACAGACCAGGAGGCCCATGCCCTATGGATCCATGATGGAGGATCCATCGTCGGCAAGCAGCTCAATGAGCTGCTTACGGACCCCCCGCAATTTTTCCAGCGAGTAGAAGAAGGGTGAGGCGCGGTCCAAATCTTCCAGGATCTGGATCCGTGACCTCACGTACGCGCCTTGGGACCCTATGAGCTGCAGGTCCCTCAGCGCACCCTTCTTCTCTTTGTACGCCTGCCACAGGGCCGGGTCCGTGACGGCATGACCGAGGCGGGATTCCAAGTCGAGCACCTCCCTCTCAAGGCGCCCGATCTCGGCTTCCCGCCTCTTGGTCGACCCCTTCGTGTACTCCTGACAGAAGACGCGGATGTGAGTCTTGCCCACATCCCACCAAAGCCTCAAGGAGGGGAAGCCCCCCTGCTTCCTTCTCCAGTCGGCCCAGAATCGACAGAACGAGTCCCGAAATCGCACGTCCTCCAGCAGCCGGTTGTTAAAGTGCCAGTATGCGGACCCCGCCCGCGTGCGGAGCGGAGTGAACTCCACCCACACCAGGTGGTGGTCCGAGCACGGCACCAGCTGCATGGAGGCCACCGAGACGCGGGAGACGTACGCCTGCGAAATGTAGAGGCGGTCAATTCGCGACCCCCCTCCTCCAGACCTCCACGTGAAGGCGCTGGAGTCGGGATGGAGATTCCGCCAGACGTCCACCAAGTTAAGGGAGCTGATCAGTCCCCTCAACTTCTCCACCGACGCTTGGCCGCGCTGGGGACCGGAGCAATCCCCCACCTCGAGGGTGCAGTTAAAATCCCCCCCGAGGATGATGCACTCGCCGCTGTCGATGGAGCTCAAGAGAGCGGACACTTCTTCAAAGAAGCGCACTTGCAATGCGCCGGGCCTGGGCGCGTACACGTTCACAAAGTGGAGCGGCACACTACCCAGGCGAACGGCGAGGTGGAGCAAGCGGCCCGGCACTAGCTCCTTGACCCCCAAGATCTCCGGCTGAAAAGTCAGGGCCAACAAGATAGCCACCCCACTAGAAATAGGGGTGAGGTGACTCATGTAGACCCCACCCTGCCACTCCAGGAGCCAGGTGACTTCGTCTCCAGGAATGGCGTGGGTTTCCTGCAGAAAGCTCACCGCGTATCTCCCTTCCCTAAGGACTGAGAGATTGTGAAATCTGCGGTGAGCCCCTCTGCTGCCGTTGATGTTGAGGCTGGCTATGGTTATCTTCATGTCAAAGCACTTAAAACCCGTCACAAACACCTCACTGTGAGGAGGGAGTGAATAGGTAATCAAGACTCGCTCTTTCTTATCTTTTTCAGTATTTGAGGATGTAATCCATCTGAATCAGAGAGTTCACCCTCTGAATACTTTATCAAATATCTATTTAATTTCTATCTTAAATGCCTTGAAATACGTTGTTGAATTTATTCACTATTTGACAGCTGGTTTCTCCCCTCAGAGATGTCTCTCCATTCTTCAGTCTATGAATCCTCATCCACTGGTTCATTCTGCCCCAATTGTCCCAAAGCACACGAGACTTCCTTCCTTCTGATCTCCAATCTCTGCTCCAGAAGTCTATTTACATTTATGTCCATGTCAGTCTGCCCCTCTCTGGTCCAAAGTCCAGTAACCCGTGCTGTCCTTAAACTCACAGTGGCTGGGATCTTGCCCTGACAGATCCCATGAGGATGTTACCCTGCCAGTTTCCCTCCACCATCTCCTGCTGGGACATTCCGAGGGCCCCATTTGGAATTGATTCGCTTTGTTTCATTCACTCGCCATTCCCACTGGATAATCCAATACTTAGGCCTGGATATTAAGAGTGGGAAGCAGATTTTCAGAGATATAACCAAACAAATAGCCTCTTTAATCCTTGAAAGGTTCCCCACCCTATAGTCTGACTGATTGACACGGTTGGTTTCCAGTCGGGCAGGGAGGATTCTGCAGCAGGCCTCAGGAACAGAGTGGTTCAATTGATGACCCTTGGGTATGTGGGGAGCTGTCTGATATCCGAGGGGGTCCAATCCCAACTTCACAGGAGGAGAGATTGGTGTCATCTTCGATCGCTGGGCTGTGGATCCCCAAACCCTCAGGAATGGTCACAAATACTGGAGTTTTGACAGAGTCTGGAGATGAGGAGGGGGAGGGGGAGTGACTCATCTGCAACACCATTTAAGGGTCTTCTCTCCATGAATATGGTCCCAGTTTGAGGAGGAGGAGCGGGAGGGAATGTTTCTGTCTCTCAACCCCAGGGAGGAACTCCAACATGGAGCGTGGTCCCAGTAAGGGCAAGGGGAGTGCGTGTGCTTGATCCTCATCCCAGGAGCGGGGTCTCCTATACTGGAACGTGACCCCAGTCTAGAGAGAAAGGCTGTGTGCTAAATCCTCAACCGAGTGCAGGGTCTTCTATCCTGCAGCGTGATCCAAGTCCAGTTATGGGGAGAGGGAAGGGAAGTCGTGATGCATGACACGATGTTAGGATATGAGCCCCCAGGCGTCCGAATCCAGGAGGGTGTCCCGATCCCGGGAGAGATGTTCTGAGCCCATAGGGGTTCCGATCCAAGGACAAGAGTCCGATCCCGGGGAGGCAATGTCCAATCCGTTGGAATGTGGTCTGATCCTGGTGTGCAGTCAGATGCCACTCCGGTATAGACCCGATCCTGGGAGTGTTGAGTTGCAAACCGTGGGAGTGCAGTCAGATCCCAGGGAACGGTGGGGTTCTATCATGGCGAAGGTGGTGTATATTCCCAGGGTGTTTTTTTGCAATCCGGAGGAAGTGGTCTGACTCCGGAACAGGGGGGTCGTGTTCCAAGTGCCAATCCTGTGTGTCTTTGTATGTGGCTTGGGTATAACGGGGAAACCCGGCCAGCCGGAGGTAAAAGTGTAAAACAGATTCATTCACAGACTCCCATCCTTAATGAATTGGAACTTGCCCCACAAAACACACCTCTGGATGTACCCACACCAGCTGGACTGCAGTGGTTGAAGAAAGCAGTTCACCACCACCTTCTCAAGGGTAATTAGCATTGGGCAACACATGATGGCCTTGTCAGCGACTCCCGAATCCCATGAAATGAATAAAAATTATATAATTTAGGCATTAAATTGCCAACCCACCTCCTGCATGGAGTTGTCTGCCCACGCTCTGGCTGACTCTTTTAAACCCGGAAGTCGGTGGATCGGAGGTATGTTGGGGTCAAGGTAAAGATTTTTAAATTTTAACCTCTGACCCGTCCCCACCTGACAAATTCTTGATGTTTAATTCCTGCCTTTGCTGTTTGGGACAGACACGGAGAATGTTTGATCAGTAATTTCCAGTCTCTTTCCCTTCTCTGTCTTACAGTTAATTTACTGGCAATTGTGATCCTGTCCCGGGGAAAGTGTGGTCTCTCCACCTGCACCACTCGCTACCTGGTGGCCATGGCAATGGCGGATCTACTGGCCGTTATTACTCAGCTCTTACTGTTATGGATCAATTATTCTTATTTCCCAGGATCTATCCTTGGCATCACCCCTGTGTGCAGTATTATTGTTGCCCTGAGACGAGCGACCACAGACTGTTCTGTTTGGTTCACTGTCACTTTCACCTTTGATAGATTTGTGGCTATTTGTTGCCAGAAGTTGAAATCAAAATATTGCATCGAGAAAACTGCGGCTGTGGTTCTAGCAACAACTTGCATTCTGCTCTGTTTCAAAAACGTTCCCATCTACTTTATATTTGAACCCGTAGAGAAAATAAACAATGTACCATGGTTCTGTGTTCCAAAGCCAAGCTATTTTACTGAGCTCGGATGGGTGGTATTTGACAATTTGGGTAAGGTTTTAACACCATTGCTCCCATTCGCTTTAATTCTATTGCTCAACTCTCTGACAGTCAGACACGTTTTAGTGGCCAGTCGAGTTCGTAAGGGACTGAAGGGTCAGAACAAAGGAGAGAATCGCAGTGACCCAGAGATGGAGAACAGAAGGAAGTCTGTGATTTTACTGTTCACCATATCTGGCAGCTTCATACTTCTGTGGTTGTTGTATGTTATCCATTTCTTATATTATCCCATTACAGGATCGGAGTTCCGGGATTACAATGTTTCTGAATACATATTACAACAAGTTGGGTATATGTTGCGGACTTTAAGTTGCTGCACAAACACATTTATTTATATGTTAACTCAGTCCAAGTTCAGAGAGCAGGTCAAGAGTGCGGTGAAATATCCGGTCACATCAATTATTCAATTAATGAATAAACAAAACAACTGGGAGCGGTCCAGTATTTCCAGTCCATGAATGTAATCAATATCCCCAATGGGAAAAAGAAGTGTGAAACACTGGACGAACTGAAATACACTGGCGGGAGTGGGAGGGCATGGTGAGGGGAGGGGGGGTGTGGGAGGTTGTAGGGGACGTCACACACGCCTGAGAGCAGTGGGGCGGCGGGCAAGAGGTGAACAACAGCTGGATGGCCAGAAATACACTCATGAGGGCGGGGGGTTACACACATGGCAAAGAGTGGCGGGGTAGTAGGGAAGAGGAGTCCTGTGGAGGAACGAACAGAAAGGGGAGAGAAAAATAGACAGAGGACGCCCTGCAGAAAAGGATGAGAAACAGCAGTCACAGTCTCTCCTGCAACTCCGCTGGTTCCATTCTCAGTACCTCACATCTGATCATAAAACAAAGCTTGTTATTTCAGAATCAAAATGCTGCAGATACTGGAAACCGTCTCGTGTCACTTGATTATTATTGTTTGTTTTATATGTTGTGTCGACCAAGGCAGGAGTAATGCACTGTCAATGCAGTCCCACTACTCCACAGGTCACAGCATATCAAATAAAGTTTCCCACCGACGACGACTAGCCAAATTAAATACTATATTCTTTGCCCCAGAATAAAGCACACCAAACCAGGTTTCTTTAAACAAAAGCAACATGAACTAGTTATGAAAATAAAAAGAAATAATAGGTCTTAACTATGAACGAGACATTTCTATATATATGAGATAATTCCTTAATCCCGCATGCACGCACATATCCATTCAATGAGAAATGGCTAACCAGTTTCAAAAGGGTGATTTGCATTGCAACTGTTTCTTAGGAAGAGAAGGATTAATAATATAAAAAATGAAATTCACGTTCAGGTACGATGTTTTTTGGTACGGTGATGTGTCCCAAGTCGAATAGCTGGATGCCACTGGAAGTATATCCAGGTGAGGTTGGCTTTCACGGCAATTTAACTGCAGCAGGCGTCACATAGGTCTTCTATCATGGGGTGTAGCAGCAGATCCGCTTAGCAGCAGTAGCTGAATTCTTCAGGTTTCAGTATTTCGTAGCACACAGGAGGCAGCAGGAACCTCACCGGATGCAGAAATTCTTCAGAGAGTGTAGGCAACAAGAATCTGCTACCTTTCGAATGCAGGATTATTTTCGAAGAGATGTGAGTCTCCTTTCCAGTGACAGGTATCACTTTTCTGCGTCTTCTCACTCTGGCTTCAGGCAGGTCAAGCAAAGATTTCAAATGCCTGCTCTTTGTCAGTTCACGGGCTTTTACGGACTCCAGGGTGATAAAAGGACCTTCCTGAACATGGTCACATGTCCAGACACAGTGTCTCCCCTTGTTACTTAAGCTGCTTTGAAGAAAGTTCAAACACCTGTAATTTCCTTTAAATTGTTGACCTTCCTGTCCTTTTACTATTGTAACTTGATTTCAAATCTGCCATCATTCTTGGGACGAACATCCTTTCAAAACATTGGAGGAATTCCAATATTTTCCAGTAGTCTTTCACTGAGCAAAATTATTTTCCAGTTTTTTTTAAACACGTAGGAGTCCAAGATTTTCGCACAAAATAAAACCTTTTGTGACATTGTCAAGATACATTATTGAGTCTGTCTCCCTTCCATTCCTCCAACCTGGTCACTGCCGTCTCTCTCCCTCTCTCTACACAGCCGACCGTCCCCAACCCCCCGAGTCAGATACGGGTGCTGGTGAGGGATTTTGTGGATTCTTAAGGTACCAGAATTATAGTAGCACAGGGTTCTTCGCAATTTGTAGGGGCTGCAGGAGGTTCAGATGTGAGATGAGTTGTGAGGTTGCAAGAAGTTAGAGTGATTGGGAGGTTTGTGATTCTAGACGATCTCCACCCGCTCTCTCCACCGCCACCCTCTGCCACCCACTCTCTCGCTCTCGCCCCCATCCCTCCAGACGCTCTCTCCCCACCACAGCCCCCACCCCACCGTCCGCAACCCGGTCTCTCCCCCATCCCTCAAGGCACGAGCTCGAGGCCGCGCCGCTTCGCTCCTCTCTGCCACATGCTCCTGGATCGCCTTGCTTCTTATGGTGGTGCAGTGCGGGAAGGAAGTACGGGGCAGGGAGCGAGCGGCCAGAGTGGAATGGCACTGAAAAGAATTAGAATTGAGCAGCAATAGGTTTACTTTGCCATTCTGTGATTATTTGAGCAGCGCCATCGTTAGGCCTGGCAGTTGCATAACGTCGCAGACTGAGAGTTCTCAGTGGAACAGGCTGCATTTGCGCATGTGCCGGTACAGAGCCACCTAGTGGTTGTGTTGTCAGCGAATGCAGCCTTCAAAGAATGAGAGGTGATCTCATGGAAACTTACAGAATTCTAACAGGGCATGGCAGGGTGGATGTAGGTAGGATGTTACCCGTGGCTGGTGAGTCTAGAACAAGGGCACATAGTCTCAGAATAAGGGGTAGGCCATTTGTGACCGAGATGAGAAGGAATTTCTTCACTGAGAGAGTGGTGAATCTTTGGAATTCTCCACTACAGAGGGCTATGAAAGGTCAATCATTGAGCATGTTCAACACAAAAATCGTTAGATATCTGGAACCCAATGGTGTCAAGGAATATAGAGATATCATGGGAAAGTGACGTTGTGGTAGATGATCAGCCATGATATTATCAAATGGTGGAGCAGACTCGATGGGCTGAATGGCCCACTACTATGTTCCTGTATTCCTATGTTTATGGAGGGTGGAAAATGGGAAAGCAGGCAGGTCACTTTTGGAACAACACGGTTGAAGATAACAAATGCATGGATGAGGATTTCAGCAGTAAATGAGCAGGGGTGGAGAAGGACACCAGCATTATTCACTCACCTGCCCATATTCAGTGGCAGCTTGTGATCAAAACCACACATTATTCTGTTTATAAACCTCACCTACACACTCACAGACCCTGAATACATACTGCAGGATAGTCCCCCCACTCACCATGGTCTGTCAAAACCCTTGAATAAATATGTTTCGTCTGCTTCCAGCATTTGTTCTCTGTATAGATTGATTCGCAAGAGTTGGGTGCTGCTGGCTGGACCAGCATTAATTCTCCATCCTTAATTTCTCCTTGAGAATGTGGTGTTGGGACGTCTGTCATAAACAGTTGCTGCTTATGAGGCATTTCTAGGATTTGGCCCAATTCTGCAACCTTCCTTTGAAGAATATGCTGCCAACACTCAGTGTCTGTTTTCACAGATGAAGAACGAGCGTCTTGAATGTGGGATGCGAATTAAGGATTGGCCAGGAACGTTTTTTTTTCATATCTATTTTAAACAAAGTAATCTGATTGCTGCCACTCGATGGCCACAAGGTCCCACTGGCGCTGTTGAAGGAGGCGGTCCTGTTGTTTCACTCTTTTCTCCTCCTAGATCCTCCTTGTTAACAAATGAGGGCACGGGCTGCTCTCGTTGCCCCTCAATGGCAGGCGCCATTTTGAAGGGCGAAGACAGAAAAAATAATTATCAGGACGACGTTCAAACGGGACAGGATGAAAATGTTGACCCTTGCCAATGAAAGAAGGAGAATTAGTCGTTTTAAAACCATTAATCTTTGATTTCGGCGATGTTATGTTGCCCAACTTTGACACTTTTACCTCAACGCCCTCTTATTTGACCATGGGGGTATCACAGTTCTGGACGCCAAATTCTCCCTCCTGCCTGTCAATTGGGGAGGTGTTGACGTAGTGGTATTGTCACTGGAATAGTAACCCAGAGACCCAGGGTATTGCTCTGGGGATATGGTCCAAATCCCACCACAGCAGAAGGTGGAATTTGAATTCCATTCATAAATCTGGAATGAAAATCTAGTCGAATGATGGCCATGAAACCATTGTTTTTGTTGTAAAAGCTCATCTGGTTCACTAATGTCCTTTAGGGAAGGAAATCTGCTGACCTTACCTGGTCTGGCCTACACGTGATTCCAGACGCACAGCATCTGGTTGACTCTTACATGCCCTCTGAAATGGGCGAGCAAGCCACTCAGTTGTATCTAACCACTATGAGGTCAATAAAAAGGAATGAAACCAGATGCACAACCGGGCATCGACCTTGGCACCGGAAACGACAACGGCAAACCCAGCCCTGTCGACCCTGCAAAGTCCTCCTTACTAACATCTGGGGGCTTGTGCCAAAGTTGGGAGAGCTGTCCCACAGACTAGTGAAGCAGCAGCCTGACATAGTCATACTCACGGAATCATACCTGACAATGTCCCAGACACTGCCATCACTGTCCCACCGACAGGACAGACCCAGCAGAGGTGGCAGTACAGTGATACACAGTAGGGAGGAAGTTGCCTGGGAGTCCTCAACATCGACTCTGGATCCCATGAAGTCTCATGACATCAGATCAAACATGGACAAGGAAACCTCCTGCTGATTATTACCTACCGCCCTCCCTCAGCTGATGAGTCAGTACTTCTCCATGTTGAACAGCACTTGGAGGTCGCACTGAGGTTGTAAAGGGCACATAATGTACTCTGGGTGGGGGACTTCAATGTCCATCACCAAGGGTGGCTCGGTAGCACCACTACTGACCGAGCTGACCGAGTCCTAAAGGACATACCTGCTAGACTGGGTCTGCGGCAGGTGGTGAGGGAACCAACAAGAGCGGAAAATATACTTGACCTCGCCCTCACCAATCTGCTTGCCGTAGATGCATCTGTACGTGATAGTATTGGTAGGAGTGACCGACCACAGTCGTTGTGGAGACAAAGACCCGCCTTCACATTGAGAATACCCTCCTTCATGTTGTGTGGCACGACCACCGTGCTAAATAGGATCGATTCAGAACAGATCTAGCAATGCAAAACTGGGCATCCATAGGCGCTGTGGGCCAGCAGCAGCAGCAGAATTGTACTCAACCACAATCTGTAACCTCATGGCCTGGCATATCCCTCACTGTGCCATTACCATCAAGCCAGGGGACCAAACCTGGTTCAATGAAGAGAGCAGGAAATCATGCCAGGTGCAGCACCAGGCATACCTCAAAATGAGGTGTCAACCTGGTGAAGCTACAACACAGGACTATCTGCATGCCAAGCTGCATAAGCAGCATACAATAGACAGAGCTAAGTGATCCCATAACCAACAGGTCAGATCTAAACTCTGCAGTCCTGCCACATCAAGCCATGAATGGTGGTGGACAATTAAACAACTAACTGGAGGAGGTGGCTCCACAAATATCCCCATCCTCATTGATGGGGGAGCCCAGCACATCAGTGCGAAAGATAAGGCTGAAGCATTTGCAACAATCTTCAGCCAGAATTGCAGAGTTGATGATCCATCTCGGCCTCCTCCTGAAGTCCCCAGCATCACAGATGCCAGACTTCAGCCAATTCGATTCACTCCACGTGATATCAAGGAACAGTGGCGCAGTGGTTAGCACCGCAGCCCCACAGCTCCAGCGACCCGGGTTCAATTCTGGGTACTGCCTGTGTGGAGTTTGCAAGTTCTCCCTGTGTCTGTGTGGGTTTCCTCCGGGAAAGACTTGCTGGTTGATAGGTTAATTGGCCATTATAAATTGCCCTTAGTATAGGTAGGTGGTAGGGAAATATAGGGACAGGTGGGGATGTGGTAGGAATATGGAATTAGTGTAGGATTAGTATAAACGGGTGGTTGATGGTCGGCACAGACTCGGTGGACCGAAGGGCCTGTTTCAGTGCTGTATCACTAAACCAAACGACTGAAGGCATGGGATACTGCAAAGGGTATGGGTCCTGACAATATTCCGGCAATAGTACTGAAGACCTGTGCTCCAGAATTTGCCACGCCCCTAGCCACGCTGTTCCAGTACAGCGACAACACTGGCATCTACCCTGCAATGTGGAAAATTGCCCAGGTATGTCCTGTACAGAAAAAGCAGGACAAGTCCAATCCGAACAATTACTGCCCTATCAGCCTATTCTCAATCATCAGTAAAGTGATGGAAGGTGCCATCAAGTGGCACTCACTTAGCAATAGCCTGCTCAGTGACGCTCAGTTTGGGTTCTGCCAGGGCCACTCAGCTCCTTACCTTATTGCTGGCTTGGTTCAAACATGGACGAAAGAGCTGAACTCAAGAGGTGAGGTGAGAGTGACTGCCCTTGACATCAAGGCAGCATTTGACCAAGCATCGCATCATAGAGCCCTAGCAACTCTGAGGTCAATGGGAATCTGGGGGGAGACCCACGCTGGCTGGAGTCATACCTGGCGCAAAGGAAGATGATATCGGTTGTTGGAGGTCAATCATCTGAGCTCCAGGAGATCACTGCAGGAGTTCCTCAGGGTAGTGTCCTAGGCCCAACCATCTTCAGCTGCTTCATCAATGACCTTCCTTCAATCATAAGGTCAGAAGTGGGGATGTTCGCTGATGATTGCACAATGTTCAGCACCATTCGCAACTCTTCAGATACTGAAGCAGTCTGTGTAGAAATGCAGCAAGTCCTCGACAATATCTAGGCTTGGGCTGAAAAGTGGCAAGTAACATTAGTGGCACACTAGTGCCAGGCAATGACAATCTCCAACAAGAGAGAATCTAACCATCTCTCCTTGACATACCATATCGAATCTCCCACTATCAACATCCTAGGGGCTACCATTGACCAGAAACTGAACTGGACTAGCCATATAAATACCATGGCTGCAAGAGCAGGTCAGAGGCTAGAAATCCAGCGGCGAGCAACTCACTTTCTGACTCCCCAAAGCCTGTCCACCATCTATAAGGCACAAGTCAGGAGTGTGTTGGAATACTCTCCACTTGCCTGGATGGGTGCAGCTCCAACAACACTCAAGAAGCTCGATTCCATCCAGGAAAAAGCAGTCCGATTGATTGGCACCCCATCTACAAACATTCACTCCCTTTGCCACCGACGCACAGTGGCAGCAGTTTGTAGCATCTACAAGATGCACTGCAGCAATGCACCAAGGCTCTTTAGACAGCACCTTCCAAACCCGTGACCTCTACCAACTAGAAGGACAAGGGCAGCAATTGCATGGTAACACCACCACCTACAAATTCCCCTCCAATTCACGCATCATCCTGACTTGGAACTATATCGCTATTCCTTCACTGTCGCTGGGTCAAAATCTGGAACTCCCTTGCTAACAGCACTGTTGGTGTACCTACCCCGCATGGACTGCAGCGGTTCAAGAAGGCAGCTCACCACCACCTTCTCAAGGGCAATTAGGGATGGGCAATAAGTGGCCTAGCCAGTGACTCATCCCATGAATGAATAGAAAAGAAGGCCAGCTGTGCAGTTGCAGCAACCCCATCCACATGTTTACCACTGTGCACATGTGACACCCCTCCATGTGTTTACGTCATGCACATGCGGCTCACCCTCTCCATGCATCAACCCGCTGTGAACATGTGGCTCCCCCTCTCCATGCATCAACCCACTGTGAATATGCGGCTCCACTTCTCCATGTGTTTACCGCGTGTGCATGCAGCTCACCCTCTCCACGGGTTTACCCCACGTGCATACACCTCACCTTCTCCACGAGTATACTCTTGTGCACTTGCGGCTCCTTTTTTAAGAGGTGATGTCTGCCCCAACCAAAAACAGGAGCAGCTTTCACTTGATGGGATTCAGTCAATCACCATCCATCGTTTGAGGCACCAGCCTGGTTCAGCAGTTTACTATTTTCTGGGAAAAGAACCACCTCCTGATATTGAACCTAGACCTGGTTTTGGACAATTAAAAATTCTGACTCGGGCTCCTCCTGAGCCTTTTTAATTGGAACAAGCTCAATTAAAGCACAACTATCCCCTTCATCATCTTGTAAATGTGCATCAGGTCACCCCCAAGTCCTACGCCTCTCTGAAGTATTGAGTCCCAACTTTTTCAGCATGTCTTTACAACAAAGACGCTTTAAAGTGGAAATCAATCTCTTGTGCATATTTCTTAAACTTGCCTTTAAAGTCGTAGGTCATTCACTCTTGCCAAAGTTGAATCTGCTGCTCCCCTCTCACTTTGTTTCGCTGCCTGCCCTTCTCATTTCTTTCTCTCTCTCTCTCCCTCCCTCCCTGCCCTCTTACTTTCTCTCTCTCTTTCCCCTCACTTTCTCTCACCTCCTGTCCCACTCTCTTTCTCGCTCTCGCTGCCCCTCTCCATTTCTCTTTCTGCCTGTCCCTCTCACTTCCTCTCCCTCCCTGCCTCTCTCACGTTCTCTCTCTTCCTGCCCCACTCAAATCAAAATTAATCTCATGTGTGGATTGAGGCTAAACAGATTTGGTCCCGGTTAAGAATTCTACAGTTTTTGGTTGGAATTCCCTCTCGGTGAGGTTTGTATATTATGCAGACTGGCATCAAGATTAAAGCAAATCTCCTCAAGATCAATTACTGCTGAAAAACCAATCATTTAATTTTGCATTCCCCGCCTCATCTTTGGAATAAAGAGCTTGTATGCAGGAAATGTGAAATCTCAGGATATATTGGTGGGCCTGAGATTCGATATCAAAAAGGTGGGATACAGACTGGGGATGGGGTTTGTAAGTGCAGAGTGAATGGTTCTTGTTGATGGTGTACATAGTAGGGTAAAAGCCATTTAGCACAAATTGTATTGAACTTATTTTCTTAAGCATCTCACGTTTACAGAAAGTAAACTCATGAAACTTTTGTAAACTTTCAACCTCCCATCAGAAATGGCTCAGCAGTTCCATCTGCTGGTGCCACTGTCTCACTGCAGTTACTGTCCCCCTCTCACCATCTCCATCTGCTGGTGCCACTGTCTCACTGCAGTTACTGCCCCCTCTCACCATCTCCATCTGCTGGTGTCCCTGTCTCACTGTAGTTACTGTCCCCCTCTCACCATTTCCATCTGCTGGTGCCACTGTCTCACTGCAGTTACTGCCCCCTCTCACCATCTCCATCTGCTGGTGTCCCTGTCTCACTGTAGTTACTGTCCCCCTCTCACCATCACCATCTGCTGGTGCCACTGTCTCACTGCAGTTACTGCCCCCTCTCACCATCTCCATCTGCTGGTGTCCCTGTCTCACTGCAGTTACTGTCCCCCTCTCAGCATCTCCATCTGCTGGTGTCCCTGTCTCACTGCAGCTACAGTGGTACACGTATCCCTGGTTGGACATGTGACATCTCTGAGCGATATGTGGGAGCAGCTGCCTGATGATGGATTTGAGGTCTACTGCAAACATTTATACATATCACCCCATGCGGGTACCCATAGCAACACCTTTTACTTGAATGAAGTGAGTGGAGTTGAAAGAGAATTTGTTCAATGTGAGAACAAAATCAGCCAGGTGGAGGAGGGTAGTTGTGGATGGGGACAGGTTGGACCTCTGTTCAAGGAAGAAGCAGAGGGCCCTCAAACAGTCCTGGCAGGGGATGGAGGTGTAGAGAGATTGGACGTCCATAGTGAAGCGGAGGTGGTTGGGTTTAGGAAACTGGAAATTGTCAAAATGACGTATGGCATCAGAAGAGTCACGGATGGTGGGAAGAGAATGGACTTCTATCTTGCAGAGGCTCAGCGCCAACTCACAGACACTTCTTCCTACTTCCCCCTGGACCATGACCCTATCATCGAACATCAAGCTACTATTCACAGGACTGTCACGGACCTCATCTCCTGTGGAGATCTTCCCTCTACAGCTTCCAACCTCATAGTTCCACAACCCCGGACAGCCTGCTTCTACCTCCTTCCCAAAATCCACAAACAGGACTGCCCTGGTAAACCCATTGTTTCAGCCTGTTCCTGCCCCACTGAATTTATTTCTTCTTATCTTGACTCCATCTTTTCTCCCTGGTCTACTCTCAAATTGCCAGCATTTCTTGATTTGACATCAGATAGTGAGTTTTTAAGGCTTTTTGCAACACGAATCCACGATAGTCATTGAAACTAGCTCGAGCAAACTATAAAATACAGTATTACAATTGCTGTTTAGATCAATTAATAGAATGTCAGTCTGGGTAAGTATAACAGTAAGTGATAGGAGTCTTAGCACAGGGCAGATTTAGTGGCACTAATTAAACGAATACTTCTTGCAAAGTACAGACTGGAAAATAAACGAGGGAAAAGAGATGTTTTTTTCTTAGAACGTGGATGGACAGCTGTTGTTTGCAATTTGTGTGCCATGTGCGAACTTCAGGACATTTCATATGTCTTGGGTGACTACGTGTGCAGGAAGATTCTCCAGCTACTTCAACCGAGCTCAGGATATCCGAGTTTTACGGGCAGCTGCAGTCCCTGTGCAGCATCAGAGAGCGGGGGAATTTCCCGGATTGTCCATTCCAGGATGTGGTCACCACATAGGCAGTGACTGTTCAGAATAGTAGATGAGTGGCATCCGGGAGAGTAGGTAGAGGTAATAGGTGCAAGTGTCTTCAGGGTGTGTCCCATTTTCAAACTGGTACAATTTGAAGGGCTACAGTTCAGACCCTGGGACCAAGGGGCAAGGGAGTTCCCAGGAGAGAACATCAAAGAGTAACAATGCTGGTGTTATAGGAGATTCCATAGTTCAGGAGACAGACAGGAATTTCTGTAATTGTCTGCTTAAGTCCCGCATGGTATGTTGCTTCCTTTGTGCCAGGGTGAAGGACATCAGAGAAATATTTCAGAATATTCAGCAGGGAGAAGGAGTTATCCAGAGGTTGTGGCACACCTTGATACCAACGGCATAGAGAGGACAGGTATCGAGGTCATACGGTCAGATTTTCAGACACTAGTGTGGAAGTTAATAAGTAAGACCTCGAATCTCCAGATTACAGCACTAGCGAGAGCAAAAATAGGAAATAGGGGGATCAATTCGTGGCTTGAGGAATGCTGCAGGGGGAGGACGTCACATTAATGGTACATTGGGGCCGCTTTTGCTTTAGGAGGTACATATACGAAAGGGCGGCACAGTGGCGCAGTGGTTAGCACCGCAGCCTCACAGCTCCAGGGACCCGGGTTCGATTCCGGGTACTGCCTGTGTGGAGTTTGCAAGTTCTCCCTGTGTCTGCGTGGGTTTTCTCCGGGTGCTCCGGTTTCCTCCCACAAGCCAAAAGACTTGCAGGTTGATAGGTAAATTGGCCATTATAAATTGTCATTAGTATAGGTAGGTGGTAGGGAAATATAGGGACAGGTGGGGATGTTTGGTAGGAAAATGGGATTAGTGTAGGATTAGTATAAATGGGTGGTTGATGTTTGGCACAGACTCGGTGGGCCGAAGGGCCTGTTTCAGTGCTGTATCTCTAATCTCATCTAATCTAAAAAGGGATGGGTTGTGCATCAACAAGACAGGGACCAATGTCCAAGTGGGGAGGTTCACAAGTGTAGTTGGCGAAGGTTTAAACTAAATTGGCAGAGGGATTTGCACGGCATATAGGAGTAGAAAAGAAAAATAAGATGGTTAAGGAATGAGTGTTTTGGAAAGTGCTAGAGAACAACTAGTACCATATTAAATAGGAGGAGAATAAAAAAGGACTACGAGGAATACAAAAACAAGTTTAAAATGTGTGCTGTAAACACGCAAAGTATTGTGAATAAAGTGGACAAGAAAGAAGCAAATCTACAGGAAGATCACAGTGATGTGCAAGAAATGTAATGTGTTAATATTCGGTGACTTTGTTTCAATTGGCATAATATTAGAGTAAGCATTACAGAGGGAGAGGACATTTGGAAATGTGTTCAGGAGAATTACTTTGACCAGTATATTCTCAGTCCAACTAGGAAGGAGGCACTGCTGGACCTGGTGCTGTATTGAGTTGGGCCAAGTCGGCCAAGTGCCTTTGGGGAACACTTGGGTCAGAGTGATCGTTGAACAATAATGTTTGGATTAACAATAAAGAACAAGGAACAATCTTTGGTAGACGTTCTTCATTTTGGAGGGCTAAATTCAATGCAATGATAGGGATATAGCCAGTAAAAATTGGAATCAACGATTGACAGGAAAGGTTATAACGGGCCAATTGGTGAAAATCAAGGAGCAGATGCCCCAGGTAAAGTGTAGGTGCTTTTATGAACGCTGGACTTTGTAATATGATTTAAAGCCTGGCTACTCGACCCGAACCCGACCAATCCCGACTGCATGTGTCGGAGTCGGGTCGGGTCGTATCTATATTCTATGTCCAGCATTCAGGCTCGGGTCGGGTCGGGCTGGACTGTACTTTTTAGCTTTGGCTGTCTTGGTGTCACTTGTCATGTCCGCTTCTGTGAAACCCCAATATAAATACATGCTGTGTATTAAAACTTATGTGTGACACTTTTAAACCAAACAGTTCACTGCTATGATGAAAAAAAAATGTGGGAACGCATGTTTTATTTCTCTAGATTGGTTTTCAATCTGGAAATTTTTGTGAATTACATTTCTAAAGCAATTAAATTTAAAATGACTTTAGAATATAAAATTCAATAACACAAATTAGAGGCTGCCTTCTCTGCCCAAAGGAAACCCAGGTGTAGATTGTAAGGTCCATTCATATTTCAGTTACAATGGCTGCCAAAATGGTATGAAAGTTACTGGATAATTTTAGTCACATTCATGTGAGTTAAAATCATCCTTTAAAGGAATACTAATATCTCATTTTATGAATAACACATGCTTAAATATAATTTATGAACTTGTTTGTTTTAATATTGCAAGTGCAGACTTGGAAAGAATAGTTGCAGTGCCCTGCTCAGACCACCCTGGTTGTAAGCATGTTGATGATTTGTTTTAACTTAAAAAGAAAAAAAATCAAGAATTAGATCCACTCGGCTTTCGAAAGAGGATAAAAAATATAGTCTACCACGGAATTCCATGATGGGATTGTTTATGGAGAAAGTCATGTTGTGGCTGTTGTGTGATATACATCTGGGAAGCTGCTACATTATGATCGAAAGCAAGTGCCAATGACCACATCAATGGATCTCGTGGACAAAATCCACTAGGAATTATGAGATAAGCCAAAACACAGGATCCAATTTATTTAATTCTCATGACTGAGTGGGTGAGAGACTAACGTAAACTCAAGTTATCTTAGTTTTGCTAAACCAGTCTTTCAAATGCAAATATTAGAAATGAAAATACATAGAACCAATATTTTGTCTAGATGTTAATTAGCATTGTGCGCACTGTTCCCCCCCCCCCCCCCCCCCCACCGTATATATGGAGTTGTGGGGCACAGAGGTTGAATAATTACCAATGGCCATCCAAGTATAAATTCTAAATCTTGCGCAATAATGAATTAAACATCTGGCATATTAATATGCCGTTACAGTCTATATTAGTCAACCAAATAGCTTGTGTTCCCTGAATGAATTATTCCTTTGATCCCAAAGGGCTGGTGTTCTGTTCCGTGGGATTGAATAGAGAGTTGGCTATCTTTAGAAACTTCAGTTCATGTCAAAACCATTCTGAAGACATTAAGCAGCGTAGCATTATTAATGCAGTATTTACCCATCATTTATAGATAATTTCAAACAAGCTATAATGTCTGCAGAAGTAATGTTGATTGATTTTCAAAAGCAAGCCTTTGGCTCATTTTATAGGTAATACGTGGTCCATGCAATCTCCTGGACTGGTTTTCGACTGCCAGGGCAGCAGGGCATTAGTGAAGTAATTTACAGAGTTTTTCCCCAGGACCTGTATGTCTTTTTTTCCACTCCTAGTAGATTTGGTTGCAAGTTAGGGAGAGGGAAGAAGTGTTTAGCAATGATGGTCCAGCTATCTTGCTATGGGCAGACTTGATGGGCCAGCTAGTCTCACTGCGTCATTTCCATAAGTTTGCAAGCTAGACATTTCCCCTATGTCTGCTCAAATTACACAGGAACCTGAATGCAGCAAATACTACAGGTACCTCCTTCCTCAATATTGTAGATGAAGATGTAAGTAGCAGAGGATCTAAAGCAGACAAAAGTTGGTTATACTCTCTGGCAGCACCATGCCTGGGTTCCTGAACTATCTGCTAATGCAAAAGTAACGTGGGTGATTCATCATCACACTTGTTGACTTATTTTGTCTACCTTGGGAACCCTAGCAGAGTTTGGGAACTCTCTGACACAGTACTGCTGATGCTTTAACAACTGTGATATTGAATGCAGTATGAAAACGATTCGGGGCAGACATGTGACTTCACATCAAATCTGCCCAGAAACAACCTAGGGGTTTTTGTTACCAGGAACACAAGGAACCCAGATGAAAGACTCTTTTCTAAAGCAGAGTGCAAGGGTGTAACACTTGAAGGTCAATTGGTTTTGCTCTCCCAGACAATCAGATCGTAAATAGGGAGCCAGGTGCTCAAAAATGCAAACACGACTTGCAATTGTCAACAGCATGAACTGAAAGAACGCCCACGTTGTTTTGCTATAGCCAAACTTCTGAACTCAGCATATAGTAAAAAGGAAACTTGATGTTGGCTTTTGTTCTATTTTTGGTCCACAGGCTCCGGGCCAATGAATACTTTGTATTAGTGTGTGTTAAGGAAGAGGATGCTGACTAAATAACGGTAGAAGCTGATATGTTGGTGTTAATGGATGAGGTGATAATTGCTAGGCAGGATGAATTAGATAGGCTGGCTATGTTTCGAGTGGATAAATCGCCTGGTCCAGATTGTTTGCCTCCCAGATTGGGAAAGCATGTGAGTGTGAAAATCATGGAAGGGCTTGCTATAATCTTCAAATTTACGAGGAATACAAAGGCAAGTTTAAAATGTGTGCAAGTAAACACGTAAAGTGTGGTGAATAAAGTGGACAGGAGCGAAGAAAATCTATAGGGCGATCACCGTCATGTGCAAGAAATGCAGCGTGATGATTTTGGGTGACTTTGTATCGATTGGCATAATATCAGAGTAAAGGGTATGGAGGGAGAGGAAATCAATATGGGGAGGTGACATGATTGGACAGTCCTGTTTGATAGCGAAATCCTATGCAGTTAAAAGACCTAAAATCCTTCCAGTTACAATGGGTTGAATCTCTCAGATATTTCCAAAAATCATTGTCTTCTTTGCTCACTTCTCTGACCACTTCCGACCGAGAGATCGTTAAATAAGTTGATTCCTGGTGATCCTGATGGTCTTCTACTTTTTCACAAGGTTCAACTTCCAAACCAGGTTCAAGTGTTCACAATCTTTCGCTGTAACAGGCTTCTGAGTGCAAGTGTTTCCTCGCCCTCCCTCTCCCTATTTCGCTCGAGGCCGACACTGCTGGTCGTATCCCTTAAGCCTGCATCCACTGGGTTCCCTTCATACAGCCTGTCTGCCGTCACAAAATACGTTAAATTTATCGGGACTCAAAAATCAATAGCTTATTGCCCAGCTCCAATATGTAGATTCCAGAAGTCTGGGTTCATAGATCCACCTGGACCTTCCATTGTTCCCAGAGGTTAGCAGCTGCTAGGTGTAGTTGTATCTTCAGAATATGAAGGAAACATTTGCATCTTCCAAAACTAAAAGAAACAAACCTTTGATATGACTTGTCCCTTAGTAGAGTTTATGTGATGTTTCCCAACACTTAGGACTCCATCATAAACGTTTAATATCACAGTTGGTAAAACATAATAATGTTACAAAATCTAGCATTCATAACAAACGTTAATGGCATAGTTTGAAATAGTGTACAGGGACAGGGGGACGTGGCTGTTCATGTGCATAAATCTTTGAAAAAAGCAGGACATATTGTGAAAGTCGAGAGCAGAGCATATGGGATCTTGGGCTTCATAAATATTGAGTACAAAAGCAGTGAAGTTATTCTGCAACTTCATAAAGTTCTGTTAAGCTGCAACTAGAATATTGCAAACAGTTCTGGTCATCAATTTTGAGGAAGGATACGAGGGTCCCTGAGAGGGTGCAGACGAGATTTACCAGAATGGTTCCAGGGTTGAGGGATCTTAGGTACATGGTTAGATTGGAGAAACTGTGATTGCTCTCCTTACAGCAAAGGCGATTGAATGGAGATTTGATGGAGGTGTACAAGATTAAGAAAGAAATTGTTCACATTAGCTGATAGTATAAGAACCAAGGGACACAGATTTAAAGCTCTGCACAAGAGATGCCGCGGGATATGAGAAAGGACTTCGTTCGCACAGCGATCGTGTAATGATCGGGATAATGATTGATTCAAAAGGAAATTGGATAGGCACTTGAGGTAAATAAACTTGCAGGGCTACGGGGATACAGCGAGGAAATGGAACTGATTGGACTGCTTTACAGAGAGCTGGCATAGACTCGATAGGCTGAATGGGCTTCGTCTGTGCCGTTTTGACTCTATGACTATGACGATCAGTTGCCACTTCAAACCTTACGTGCCTGAGCTGGAATGAACTATCTCATCCTGCCTACCAATGGCGAATAGTGCTATTAAACCATTGTTTAATTTATGCCTGTGTATTATAGTTTGCACATTTTGTTCAAAGCTTGGGCATGGACGGAGTTAAATATTAAACCAGAATTCTGTAAGGGGTAGACAGACAGCGAATGGATGTTGACACGCACGCAATAGCAAACATTTGGACATCTCTTCTCTGCACTTAACTTGCTCGTTTTTTTTTGCTTGTCTCATCGCCACATTCTTTTGCTAAACTGTAACGACAATTGCAACACACCAAGGTTCATTTGACAGCAACTCCTTGTCCTGTGACTTCTGCCCCCGAAAAACGCAAACATCAAGCTCTAGAAACAGCGTCATCTCCAAGATCCCATCCTGGTCACATGCGGTGCACCGCATATGGTTTGCTCTTCCGACTCGATGATTTTCATCAAGGAGCAGCCGATTGTTTGGCGGATCTTAATGTCCCTCCCAATTTGCATTCTTTTGCAGCATTTCAAACGTCTCCTGGCTTCATTCTTTGACGTCTTCTCTGTATCTCAGTAATGCCACAGTACATGCTTACATAGTTGCATGTTGCTCCATTTAAATGATCCACCTTTCGGCTTTACCAGCTCCTTTCTCACATGGACTTGGTACCGAGCAATGCTCAGCGTATTATTAGATTCATATTTAGAGGAGAAGACAACATATAATCAAAGCCATTTGCAATGAGACATGGGAAATCTTTGAACAGGGTCCTTAGCCCCATTAGAGAAGAAGGCCGCAGAACAAGTGAAAGGAGGCTGGGATTTGGAAAGTTAATCCCAGCAGAGGGCTGTTTCCTAAGGCCCTCCAGTACACTGAAATCTAATGTGCTATCTGAAGGATGGTCATACATGAGAAGCTGTCCGTATAATGTGCTTGTCATGCCAGCTTAACACTCCCAGTATCAATTCTTTCTTATCCTTCCATGCTTCTACTCAGAGCTGCCTCCTCCCCTTCTGGTTTGTCATGAAGTAGCCGTTGTAAAATCGTAGCTGTAGCCCAACCAGGACTCTGTCACTGCAAGTTATTCCATAGACATTCATTTATAAGAAGCATTAAACACAGAAGGCCGAGATACACAGCAGCAAAGCAGCACAAAGTGTGAATGACGGGGCATGGTGGAGAGGAGCAAGTGGAACATGAGGACCGGCAACTCCGACTGCTGCGTGAAAGCACCTTCCTCCATGTTGTTGAGGTCAGAGAGCCTGATTTCCCTAGTCCAGGTTTCAATCGTAGATTGCTGTCAAAGCTTGATGATTATTGAAGCCATTTCAGAATCTGCCTGGAGACTTCCTACAAATGTGTCAAGGCCTGCAGCAGTCACATGAGGGGAAGCTGAAAGGCAAGCTGCAGAACCAGCAAACAGCCTTAGAAACGTGGCCATCACGCGATTGGATGTATTAAAATGTCTTTCACACGGCAGATTTAGAAAATTTCTCCCCAGTGTAAACATCTTGACAAGTCACGAGTTGGGTATTTTGCAATGAGTGGCCCAGATCTTGACACCTGAAATCCTACCCAATACATACAAGGCTCAGGTTTGCAGTGTGATGAAGAACACATCACTCGGAAAGGTGAATACAATTCAGGAAAGAGCAATTTTTCTACTTGGCTCCACTGTAATAAGGCTGTACAGTCATCCTTCCTACTTCACAGTGCAGTGTGGCTGGAGTATATACAAACACAAGAGGCACTGCAGGAGCTCAGCAAAATGACGTCAATAGCATCTTTCTCCCCCGCACACACTATGATTAAGCAATAGCATCAGCGACTGTCATCTCCAATTTCCCCTCCAAATGAATTGGACATATATCGGCCATTCCTTCATCGCTGGTTGTTCAATAACTTAAGTAAATATGGGCATTATTTTTGCTGGTTGATGAGTGAGAAATTAGAAGTGTTCAATTAAATATGAACAGCAAAAGAATGAAAAGGGATATTGAGGGATAATGCAAAAAGACACAGTTAAGGAGTGTGAAGAAGCAGTAGAGTATTGGGGTAAATGGACTATTGTTTCAGGAAGCCAGGATAGGTGTGATGGAACCTCGTTCTATGTTGTAAAAATTATATAATTCAAAAGAAGGCTACAGCAATATTTGCTGCTTTAATGTTGGGGGGCTGGGGGGGGGGGGCGGGGGTTAAAAAATATGACATTGCATAGAGGCAAAAACCAACTAGAATGATTGCCAAGCTTAAGCATGAGGTACTGGCCGGGTTGAAAAAAGCAGGGTTAAAAGGGGCTTTTAAGGAAGCTCTTAAAGAAGGAGAGAGAGAGAGAGATGGAGAAGGAAAGGTGTTAGATTCCAGATTCTTGGCCCACATCTTTGAAGACACGTCTGCCAATCATAGCTCAAAGTTGGTAGTCTGAGTACTGTGACATTTGGAATGCAATCAGAAATGGCTCTGAGTTGTTGCACTAGAAATGCAGCACCTGTTGCAAGTTACATGATATTGTTATTTAAATAATTTAACGATGAGAACAAACGGATATTTCACCCCATTCTTTAATTCCTCCCTGAATTTATCCTGGGTTAGTGCATATATGCAGGTGTTGGTACAAGAATTTAGAAGCCGCAGCATATATCCAAATTGCTGAGCAACATAAATGGGATCGCTAAGATTTTTATCTGCATAATTATAGTTTCTAACCTTCCAGTTCAAAGAATGTACAACATATGTAATCCACAGCAGTATAAAATTGGTGGACAAGGCAAAGAGTAAAATAATGGATTTCCTTCGATTTTCCATTTCTGGATCAATATGGTTCTGTCCATTTCCATGGCCCCGGAGCCCTCTCCGGAGTCGATTGGCTATTATAATATTTTTGACAGTCAGTGCATTGAACACCAAAATGAAAACAAATGGAAGCAGTGGTGTTATAATACTGTCAATCCACTCACACGCTGTCCAAAAGAATGAGGTATAATAGTTTGGGGCTACGATGCAAAACCATGGTACGTTGTGAATGACAATTAAAGGAACAAATAGAAAGTACCGGGGAATGCACCTCAAACAGCTGACAACACTCACAACTACTATAATGACAGCCGCAGTTTTCTTAGTGCAATACCTTGGTTTTACCTTCGGGCAGCAAATGGCTACAAACCGATCAAATGTGAAAGCGACTGTGAACCAGACTGAACAGTCCAGGGCTGCAAGAAGCAAGACGACTCTCACCGCACACACAGGAGTGATGAACAAGAAACTAACCGGGAAATAAATATTATTAATTCGATTCAGTATAATATTCAAGATGACGAGCAGTAGATCTGCTGCAGACATTGCAACCAGATAGCGGGTGATGCATTTCGACAGGCCACAATTCCCTCTGTTCAGGATCACAATTGCCACTAAGTTAACTGTAAGAAAAAGAGTGAAGCAGGTTCATTTAGGGTCTGAAATCACAGCAAAAGCATCAGATTAATAGGTTTACAATGATACAAATGCAGTAATTGAATCTATTTTAATGTTTGTTCTCAGATCATTCTCATGCCTAATAACACTTTGAAATTTCAAGGAGTACAAAAATACCATGCAATCAATGAAGCAAAAACAGAAGATTAGCAATAAAAGTCAAGAATGAATAGAAACATTATATGAAGGAGATAAAATACATCTAAAATGGATTGAAATATTTTAGTTTAAGGTTGTCATCGTCGAATGATTCACGTGGGCAAGTGATGAAATTGAGTTAAACTAAATTCAACAGAGCTGCTAATGTGTGGTCGGCAACTAGAATCAACCAGCTATCTTTATCTATTTAATAAAGGATCATGAATTATTGAATAATCGTTCCATTGTCTACCCTTTTCCAAAGTTAACAATCCCAGACTCTTCCACCTCTCCCCACAGCTGAGATGCCTGAAGCTCAGCATTTGGATTGTTTCCTTTTTCTGTTCTGATTCCAGTGCTGAAGCAGCCTTGACTGGGGTATGGTGGCTAGAACCGAGAGTCACAGCAAGCAGTCAACCACAATCAAAGTCATAGATTATAATGAACAATGAAATAAATCAATCAGAAGATGACATTAAATTGGATAGGATAAACAGATTGTTTGAAGATTACTGAAATTATTATGGGGAATTTAACGAAAGGCAAAGATACAGACGAGTGAGAGTGAATCAATGGATCAGCTCGACATCTTGGCATTAGACTCGACATACTCATGGGTTTTTGAAGGGGGAGGGAGGGTGGGTCAGGAAGTTCGAGTGTAGGGGATTTGGCTGCTGTGTCATTGGCCGAGGTCTCTGGGTAACATTCTTTCTCACTTTTACTAGCCACATTGATACATGTGCATTGATTTGAGGAGACAGTTGGAGGAAGGGACAGGTAGGAGGTAGGAGAAGGTAAGGTGCATAAAAGCAGCAATAGGAGGACAGGAATGGCTGATAATTTATAAAAGGAGTGTTTTTATCGCGATTATATTAATGGAGTAGTCGGAAATTCAATGCCAGTTTGCAGATATAATCAGCTACAATTCAGGTACATCAGCTCGTGTATTGTCTTCATTTGTGAGCACCACTATTCAGGAAGGATCCAAAGCATTTAACGAGAGGAAACCGTTGAGATTTAATAGAATAGGGCCGGGAGGGAAGATTTCAAATATGTGAAGAGAGTGAGAAGCTGAAATCATTCTCCTTGGAGCAAAGAACGATAAAAATGAGATGTAATGGACGATTTCAAAGCAATGAAGAGTTTTAGAAGTGCATTAAAAAAATGTGCCCCTCATCAGGAGTAACAGGAGAAAAAAAATGCAGTTTTAAGATAATTCGCAAAAAAGGAGTGCGGATTGGGAATTTTTTATTGCTTGGAGAATTGCTATGGTCTGAAATGCATGGCCTGAAAGGCTGCAGGAAGCACATTTAATTGTAACTTTCAAAATCGTTTTGAATTTCTACGGAAAAAAAGGAAAACATTTCAGGGCTATGATATGAGTAAAGAGCAGTGAAGTAGACGATTTGATAGCTCTGTCAGAGGCACTGGAAAGATGGAACAGATGCTCTCTTTCTATGCCGCATAAAAAAATGAAATTTAAAACAAAAAACTGTTGTCAGTATAAGTGACCGTGATGGCATTGGATTGTCCTGCAAATCCAACTGGTTCACGAATATCTTTTATTCAAGGAAATCTGCCATTCTTATTCTGTCTGGTCAACTCTTAATCACCCTTTGATATGACCCAGATAGACATTCAGTCTTCTCAATGACTAAAATGCAGCACTGTGGAACACATTCACGTCACGAACTACAGACGTTTAAGCAGAAGTCCCACCACCAACTTCTCAAGGGCGCTTTGTCACGAATGGATGAAAAACAAGAGCAAATTATAGTATTTGTGTGCACTTTGGTGTCATTGTATGCTGTCAATATCCACAGCATGTTATGTTGAAATGCCACTGTGTTCAACTTGCTTAAAATGGAGGTGGGGAGGGCGGGGAGAAGATTACTTCACAACAGAACGTGGGACCGCTACTTGAAATCACATGACCTAGAAACCACCCTTTCTAGCATGTCTAATTTTGAAACAATGTCACTTGAAAGAGAATAGCTCTTACGAGAAACAGCTGCCTTGAAGGCGTGCACCTCATTGTCTCCATGGCCTACAAGGCGAAGTCCAAAGCCACAGTCTGAAAAGTAGCAAGAAATTTGTCAAAGTTCTCTGCCAGTTTCTGACTCGTCTAAAAGGGTAGAATCGGAATCCAAACTGCCTCAGCTTATCTCCGAAAGTGCATAAGAAGCAAGTTAAAGAGAAATTTCTGACCACTTCTCCTCAACTCGGCATTTACAGTCGGTTAATTCCAGCTTTATACTTTTGAGTTAGTTGGAAAAACAAATCGGACTCTGTTTTCAACTGAGACCCCCGTTAGTTTGTAATTAAGCTATTTTCTACTTGGTAAATTCCTTTGACCGTTTTGATGCCTTTACCTTGTGTTATACGTTTATGTGCGTGCGTTGCAAAGTTAATCCCCTCCTGAGTCTAAGAGCGTGTGTTAATAAGCATAACATCTTTTTTTTCAAACTTTAACTACAGTTTTGTTGTTGTTCTTTAAATATCAAGGTTCACAAACTGAAAGAATGGAAAAATAAGCCATCAGGGTTTCTTTTTAAAAAAAAAAATGACAAACGTAAATCAAAATCTGCTTCTGGACAGGTTGTAGAAAACAGAGAAATGTATTTTTAAAATTAGCCACCTGTTCAGAGCACACTCGGAATGGGCAACATGTGCCATTCCAACCAACGAGGAACACATCCACAAAATGAATATGAAATGTAAGTTCTCATTTAATTACCATGCATCTGGTAAACTGGTTTGGGAACAAGTCACCTTTTACATATTTATTGATCCTATTAATTATTTTGCTATGCATTAAATATATTCAGTATATGTTGTTACGACCAGGTGAGAAGGGATCTAGAGGTTTGCCTGGTTTAACCAGAACATTTTTTCATCAATTTTCAAATGAAAAAAAATGATATTAATTTTAATTTCATTTTAAAACACCTTGTTTTTAGCCCTCTCAGTGAATCCTTGTTCACTGTTCTAATTGTAAGGCAAATAATTCAGACCGTTTCCCTAGATTTAAACAAGAAATATGGAAATTTATTAATCATAAACTCTAACCCGGTTAACGAATCTGATGATGAGACGCAGCCATGCTAACATGCATACATGATAAACATGCACATGCAAATAGCGAGAGAAAAAGTAGAAAAGAGTAAAGGGGAAATGACTGATGCAATAGATGGGTTTCAATTTTACTGCCGTTTGCATTTGCTGAGGAGTCTTTGGTTTGCCAGTAAGTCCTGCAACTCGTTGAGGCCCAGTGAAACTTGTTATGAGGTCGGGGTTTTTTCTCTCTTGAGGTTTCCGTGTCTTCCATGGGTCTGGTGGCTTGGGAGGAAGTGAAGGAGAGAAAGAGTGGCTTCCTTTTTCCAGCTTCAGTTGCACACTGATTTCTGTTCCTTTCTCAGTGGCACAATTCAAAAGCCCCAGGTTGTCAATTAGGTTAGTCCTGTGAAAAGCTCCTTATTTGGAACAGTCTGTCCTGCGAGATTTGTGAATTGTATTACCTTAGCAGTCTCTGGAATGTGCTTCCTTACCCCTTCAATGTCTGTTGATCAAAATCCATTTGGATTAATTGGAGCAGGGGATAGTCCTTTGTTTCCACAAGTATCGTCTCTTTGTATGTAAATATCCTTCCAACCCAGATTCTGGTGATCTTCAAACAAGTCATTTCTTCACTTCAACAACACTTTAAAATCAGTTTTCATATGACTAAATTAATATGCCTCATTCATGGCAGATGGGGATCTGCATGACAATGTTTTCAATATTTCAGAGATTCCTGATGAAATAATTTCGATTAATGATTGAAAGAAGCATTTCCTGGCACTGAGAATATGAGGTGATGTAAAGTTTCAACAACAGCTTTGGTCCTAAACCAAATTTGAAAGCAAATTGCGCGGGTGTATGTTTTTGCTGATATGGATTAAGGTGCACAAGTAAGATTCCCTCAAAATCTTTTAATTACTGGGCCAAACTGCGGATTTGTAGTTGAATCATTAAAAGCAAGAAGGAGAAACAGATGTGTGGAACAATGTAAGACTCCATCTCAATCGCTGCAATGCTGTTGGGTTGGACTACTACTCGCTAGGTCTTACCTTATGTTCACGTGTGTCCATTGGACAACAATTTGAGAGGGTGCATACACTATACATTTTATTTTGGTTTCTCTTGATTTCACAGGTAATGTGCTACGTGAATGTTTATAGCTTTAACAGCAGGCATACCTCAAACTGAGGTGTCAACCTGGTGAAGCCAGAAAACAGGACTACTTACATGCCAAACAGTGTACGTGGCATGAGATAGACAGAGCTAAGCAATCCCACAATCAATGGATCAGATCTAAGCTCTGCAGTCCTGACACATCCAGTCGAGAATGGTGGTGGACAATTAAGCAACGAACAGGAGGAGGTAGTTTCACAAATATACCCATTCTCAATGATGGGGGAGTCCAGCACATCAGTGCAAATGATAAGGCTGAAGCATTTGCAACAATCTTCAGGCAGAAGTGCCGAGTGGATGATCGATCTCGGCCTCCTCCAGAAGTATCCAGCATCACAGATGCCAGTCATCAGCCAATTGGATTCACTCCGTGTGATATCAAGAAATGAGTGAAGGCGGTGGATACTGCAAAGGCTACGGGCCCTGACAACATTCCAGCAATATAATTGAAGATCTGTGCTCCAGAAGTAGTCAGGCCACGAGCCAAGGTGTTTCATTACCTACAACACTGCCATCTAACCTACAATGTTTAAAATTGCCCAAGTATGTCCTGTACACAAGAAGCAGGAAAAATCCAACCCGGCCAACTAGCGCCCCAATAGTCTACGCCCAATGATCAGTAAGGTTATGGAAGGTGTCATTGACAGTGCTATCAAGTGGCACTTGCTTAGCAATAACCTGCTCGGTGACGCTCAGTTTGGGTTCCACCAGGGCCGCTCAGCTCCTGACCTCATTACAGCCTTGGTTCAGGCATGAACAAAAGAACTGAACTCAAGAGGTGAGGTGAGAGTGACTGCCATTGACATCAAGGCAGAATGTGACCGAGTACGGCATCAAGGAGCCCGAGCAAAACTGGAGGCAATGGGAATCGGGGGAAAGCTCCCTGCCGGTTGGAATCATGCCTCATGCAAGGGAAGATGGTTGTGGTTGCTGGAGGTCAATCATCTCAGTTCCAGAACATCTCTGCATGTGTTCCTCAGGGTCCTGTCCTAGACCCAACCATCTTCAGCTGCTTCCTCAATGACCTTCCTTCAATCATAAGGTCAGAAGTGGGGATGCTCGCTGATGATTGCACAATGTTCAGCAACATTCGGAACTCCTCAGGTACTGAAGAAGTCCGTGTCGAAATGCAGCAGGACCTAGAAAATATCCAAGCTTGGGCTGATATTCAGCATGTAACAATCGCACCACATAAGTGCAAGGACCATCTCCAACAATACAGAATATAACCTTCTCCCCTGATATTCAACGGCATTACGATAACTAAATCCCCCACTATCAACATCCTGGGGGGTTACCATTTACCAGCAACTAAATTGGAGTAGCCATATAAATACCGTGGACACAAGAGCAGGTCAGAAGCTTGCAATCCTGTGGCGAGAAACTCACCTCTTGCCTCCGCAAACCTTTCCCCCATCAACAAGGTACAAGTCAGGAGTGTGATGGAATACTCTGCACTTGCCTGGATGGGTGCAGCTCCAACAACACTCAAGAAGCTCGGCACTATCCAGGACAAAGCAACCTTCTTGATTTGCATTCGGTCCACAAACATTCACTCCCTCCACCACTGATGCACAATGGCAGCAGTGTGTACCATTTATAAGATGGACTGCAGCAACACAGCAAGGCTACTCAGGCAACACCTTCCAAACCCACGGCCACTACCACCTGGAAGGACAAGGGCAGCAGATGCATGGGAACACCACCACGTGTAAGTTCCCTCCAAGCCACACACCATCCTGACTTGGAACTATATCACCGTTCCTTCACTGTCGCTGGGTTAAAATCCTTGAACACCTTTCCTAGCATGGACTGCAGTGATTCACGAAGGCAGCTTACCACCACCTTATCAAGGGCAATTAGGAATGGGTAATAAATGTTAGCCTGGCCAGCGACGCCCACAAATCAAAAACAGTCACTGAAGAGGTTATTGCCGTAACTCTATTCTAACAAAAAAGGCAGAATTATTTTTATGCTGTGTTAGTTTAGGGCAAAAGAGGAGCGGTATCGGATTATTTGCTATAATATGCAGCGCGTGATATTTAATGAAATTGATTGCAAAGAACCTGGATATCGGATGCTGCATACAACGAGCACAAAATCCAATACAGCCAGTTTTGCGACATACCCGAGATGAATTTTTGCCACTCACATTATAGAACTGCACAATTGTTGATGACAGTCATCATTGAGCATGATTATTCATAGAAGAAAATAAAACACACGTCCAGTGATGTATATGAACAAATCTGGATAGTGTTAATCTGGTTGCTCTCATCTCTAAGTTAATAACAAAATATGTATCTATGGGTTGCAATGTATGATGATACAAAATAATACTGTACCATTTTACTTTTTACTGTTCTCAGAATAGAATCATTAACAACCATAATAAATGAGAGAAAGTCCACTTGATCACATTTTTCAATGAATGCAAACAAAATATTAACTTACAGCACTCACAAGAAATACATATATGAGATGACAGCAGAAATTGAAACTTTATTGTTCTATATTGATCATCTACTCCAATTACCATTATATGAAATAAAGCTGAATAATCTAATTAATGGATATTCATCATTTGATTCTCTGGAAGTGAGATTGCACAGCAGTTCGCAAAGAGAAAGAACTCAGAAATAATGCTAAATTGGAGATGAAGATACATTAGAAGTTTAATAATTATACCTCCTCCAGTAAACAGCAAAATTGCTATTGGATCAACTAGTAGCACTGTTCATATGAATCTGTAATGCACAGAGCAAGGCAAGTATGCTACAGTTCAGCAAAGGGCAAGAGCAGTAACAGTGAAATATTTGTTTGCAAGGTTAATACTGGATCTAAAGTCTTACCAATAACGCCAATAGCTGCCAGAGCAGGGTAGTAAATGCGTTCTATCTGAAAGATTACCGGGTACCCCATTTCTGTGAGAACAGACGGTTGGTGTGAGCTCAGTGATTATGACTGACCAGATTCCATAATATGTTCAAAGCAAACAGTATTTATATTGAAGGGAAACCTCCAGTGAGACAATTAGCCTGTTTGGATAACAAGCAACATTAATTACAATAACTTGAACAAGCAGTCAAGCACCACTTTTATTCCCAAGATTATTCCAAAGAAGTATAAAACGTTTAAGGACAATTGCAAAACAAACAACCATAACATTGTTCAGAACCAAAAAAATGAGGTTTGATGGTAGAAACGCAGCTGTTGTTAGAGTAATATTATTAAATGAACATACACTACACCTTTTCTAACTCAGCTTCATGTGCAATGGACGCAGACGTGTGAACACTTACCATGGGGGCTTTGTTCAGCAAATTAATTTGAACATTTCCTTTCGAGTTAACCATCATTCTGACAGCGACATTGATCACTGTTCCTTGATCATCACTGGTCAGATACCAGGAAGGCCACTTTTAACACCTGTTACGACCAGGTGTGAAAGGTGTCTAAGGGTCTTTTCAGCCTTCACCTGGGCTTATTGTATCAGTGTTTAATTTTTTTAACGTATTGTCTTTAGAGCTCCCACTTAATGAATCCTCGTTTACAGCTTTCCAATGACAAGGCAAAGAGATGAGCACAAACAGGCCTCCTTAGGTTTAAAAAAGAAATGTGGAATTTTAAAAAACGTAAACTTAAGCTCTAATACGGTTAATGCCTACAGATATACGACACGTCCACGCCAGCATGCACATGTGATACACACATGTAAATGGGGACAGAAAAGAGTAGAAGTAAAATAGAGAGGTTTGAGGCAATATGAGAAGAGTTTCTTGTTTCATGTGCTTCGAGCTCACTGTAGTCCTTTTGTAACTAGCCTTGCTTTTCGTTGGAGCCCAGTATTCTTCTTAAACCTTGTTCAATGTAAGAGACGTTTCTCTCTCGGGATTCACGTGTCTTCAATGGGTCTTCATATCCACGAGAAAGAGCTAAGAGCAGACAGAAGAGACCGAAGTTCTCAGTCCAAAGGCAAAGAGCTTTTTCAGATGCCATTCTCTGTTGCAAGATCAAATAAAAAAAACTCCAACAGTCAGTTAGTCATGTGTTTAAACTGGTCTGACCACGTCTGTTTGTGTGTTGGGCCATTGCAGCAGTTAACTTGGAATGCTAGTCTCTCCACCTTCAACATCTGGTAATGAAAATTCCAGTGTGTATTAAATAAGAGCAGGGAGTGGCACCTTTTGGCCGTTCCGAGTACTATCTGTTACTATGTTAATGTCTTTCCAGTCAGGGGCTTGGCAATTCTGTGTGATAGGACCTGTTTTCTTCCCAGACGCAGTTTTAAGTATTAATGTTAATGTGGCGAAATAATGTGTGCCTCAATCTTGGCAGCTGGGGGCCTGCATGGCACACCATTGTGGAAGCACCATCACCACAAGGACTGCAAAGTTAAAACAGAAAGCTCAGCTTTAATGGCAACGCGGGATGGTCGACAAATGGGGTCTGGTCAACATTGCCCAGATCCTGAGCACTCATTAAAAGAAATTCAGTCCCTCACATTTACAAAGATCAAGATTGTTCCTGCTTTTTCAGCATGGTGATTTTTTATTTTTAAATTGAAGTCTTGCGAAGACAAGATTAAGGGTTATACACAGTTGTTGTGGCCATAATCTGTAATTGGAACAGATTTAGCTGGATTTAGATATTGCACATTGCGACATAATTACATTTTGCTTTCAGGCAGGAGAAGACATTTGGTCCATCTCGATCAACAGTGTTCTCCTCAGCTCATGTAACGAGAGTGTTCCCTTCATCCCATCTAGATCACCTCTCCGCAGTCCCCCTAGTCCAACTATCCACAATATGCCATTCAGCCCATCTATCC
Organism: Heterodontus francisci; assembly: GCF_036365525.1. Taxonomy (NCBI): domain Eukaryota; kingdom Metazoa; phylum Chordata; class Chondrichthyes; order Heterodontiformes; family Heterodontidae; genus Heterodontus; species Heterodontus francisci. The sequence goes on along the minus strand of NC_090398.1, from coordinate 17,077,813 downwards.
ACGCTGTTCTGTTTCGCTTGTCAAGCCGACCTATCCACATTACGCTTTTCAGTCCGTCTAGCCAACTTATGCACATTGATCCCTTTGGTCCATCTATAAGAGCTGGCCACAGTATTCTCTTTAACCCATTTAGACTCCCTATTAACAAAGGCATGGGATGGGGACATTGCTGGCAATGCTAGTGTTTATTGACCATAGCTAGTTGCTCTTAACTGATTGGTTTGCTTGATAATTTCAGAAGGCAGTTAAAATACAAACACATCGTTGTGGTTCTGAAGTCATTTATAGGCTACACTGCAGACTGTAATGAATCAGCTGTGTTTTTACGACAATCCAGCCGTTACATGGTCAGCACTGCTGCTTCTAGCATTTAATCTCCAACCGACTTGTTAACTGAATTGAAGTGCAGCTGCTTCATTGGTAGGACTTGAACCCATGTCGCCAGATGAGAATTAGGAGTCCAGTAACATAGCACTATGTTGCTGGTCCCTTACATACTGATTTGCGCATAGTCACCTGTTTGTTGACAAAATGGCCTTTTTATTTGGACACAACATGTCTTTCAAATGAAATTCAGGTGAGGCTCCATTTGCCCTCTCAGGGGAACGTGCAAAGCCCCATGGGACTATTTCAAGAAGATCGGAGAAGTTGTCCATGATATTCTGGCATATATGTATCGTTCAACCAACATCACTGAAACAGATGAAGTGGACATTTCTCTCATTGATATTTGTGGGACGCTTCTTTGCCTATATTACAAAAGTAAAAACATTTTATTAAGAGTGAACTTAATATCCTTGTTCTCTATCACCCACACAAGAACCTTAAAAATCTGACCATGATATCTTTCCTGCTTTCCTCCCTCTGTTTCTACTATTAAGACCAGGTGAGAAAATTGTCTAGAGGTCTTTTGCAGTCTCCACGTGTAACAGAATTTAATTTTAAACACATTGTGTTTTGAGCTCCCCTTTTGGTGAATCCTTGTTCACAGTTTTCCAGTTATAAGACAAAGAAACCAATTCACATAGGCTTTCTCAGGTTTAAAGAAGAAAGGTGACATTTTATTAAGCCTTAACTTAATCTCTAATATGGTTCATGCCTACGTATATACAACGTGCCCAGGCTGGCATTCTGACACGACACACACATGCAAAAAGGGACAGAAAAGAGAAGAAAAGACGAGGTGGAGCAGTTTCAGACAATATCTTGTAACTGTGCTTCTAGCTCACGGATTAGTCTTTTTTAAGTAGTCTTTATTTCGTCGGGGCTCAATGTTCTTCTTAAACCTTCTTCATGTAGGAGACTTTTCTCTCTCTTTGCAGTTCATGTGTTTTCACAAGATTCAGTTCCCTGGGATGGGGATGGAACAGGCAGGCACGAGAGGCGGTAATTCTTGCTTCAGTTCCAGGAGAGATTTTTACTCCATTATCATATGACATTATCTGAGTTCAAATCCTTTGTTGGAAGTTCGAATTCTCTGCAACAGCCAGGCAGTCATGTAAATAAAACTGCTCTGACCACTTCTTCTGTGTATTGGGCAAGTAACGACTGGGTCCTCACTGTTCCAACACTGCTCGTACCCTGAAAATCCCTTCCAGTGAATGCTTACAATTTGAAATTTTAATGTTCATCTGGCAAAATAATGTGTGCCTCAGTCTTGATATGACACTACACTCTGTGACTTCTCATGCTTGGCAATTCCTACCTCAGTTTTCAAATGACCACGTTGTCTCGCACGTTCATTTCGAACTCACTGTCTTTTTTCAGTCCTCAATCTCCTCCACATAAGCTGCCCAATTTATATTCATGATCATCCTTCACCTTGTCAACTCACATGGCCTCAATACCCCCATTATACTAAGCATAGATAAGGCAATCTCTGATCTAATCCTTGTAAACTCTGCACACACAACTCCCAACTTCATGCTGTGTCTGTGTCTGGTAAAAAAAAAACTCCCCGATTCAGTTGCAACTGCACTTTCCAAAACTCATCTGTCTAGACTTTGCCCCTTTTTTCAACACAATGTTTCTGTAGTTCAATCAACCGCACCCTCCTCCCTACGTTTGTTAGCACAGCCCACACAAAAGCCATTGCTCTCTCACCCTACCCGTTATTCCTGTTATGGTACTACACACCGCTTCATCATTATTTCCATGGGATGCAGACGTGAAAGGATATCATGGACAACTGATTTAATTATTCACCATCAGCTCTGGTTGGATTAGATAAAACACTATCTAAAGTGTTTGCTAAAATGAATCATTATTCCACTATCATCCTGGAATGCAAGGATAGCTCTGGCTTCTTTTCTATGCAAAATGGCTTCTTACCCCTCTCCCGTGTTTCCTCCACCTGCATGAGTGAAAACATGTGCGAGAAGCTCATGGAATTATTTGCCACTAAATTTAAGATCATCCAATTAGGTACTTCTGCCACTTCCCTCCCTTCCCCTAGCCAATGGGCTCAAACTCCCTGTAAAGCATTCTTCTGCCTGAACCATGAACTGACATCGTTCTCTAGTTTCTGTATTAACGTCCCTCATGTCACTCAGACATTATCTTGACTATAATGCCTACCCTATTCTCTTTTTGAACATATTCCCTCTAAATTGTTGATCGCACAATTTCCCTCTCACCCACATGTCGGCTGATATCGTAAATATTCCCTCATTCATATGTTGTCACTCTCTTCTTCAAATCTACCATCATCACACATCTCCACAACAAAACAAAACTTGATAGTTCATCCTTGCAAACTAACACCCCGTCTTCAGCCTCCCTTTCCTTTCTTAAGCCCTTGAACCTGTTGCTGCCGCTAAATTCCCTGGCAATCTTTACACATTTGAATCGCCCGATTTGGGATCCACGACTGCCATAGCACTGAAGCGGCTCTTAGCGAAGTCACAAATGACATTCCATGTTACTGTGACAAAGGTAAACTTTCACTTTTTGTCCTTCTCGAACTGTTTGCAGCCTTTCACACAGTTGACCGCACCATGAGCTTCTAACGCCCATCCAGCGACGTCCAGCTAGTTAGGACTATGCTTGCCTTGCTTCACTCTTATCTAACTATCTGAGCCAGCGTATCCCCTGCAATATCTTCACTTTCTGTTCTTGCATCATGGCTGTTGGCGTTCCCAATTGATTTATCCTTTTCGCCTCCTATTTCCCATCTATATGTTGCTCTTTGGCGACATCTTCTGAAAACTGAGAGCGTCAGATTTCACATCTGCGTTGACGACACTCAGCTGGGCCACACCAACGCCTCTCTCGACTTCTCCCCTGCCGTTGAATTATCAGCGTGCTTGTCCAGCAAAACTTCATACCACATATCTGTGGAATCATCAACTTAACCTATTTCCACCTTGGTAAGATTACTTGACTCGCCCTCTGCCTCAGCTCATCTGCTGCTGAAACACTTTTCCATACCTTTTCTTTATTCTTACATTTGACTATTCCAACGTGTGGCTGGCTGGTCTCCCACCTTCCTCCCTGCATAATATGGACATCATTGCAAACGTTGCTGCCTGTGTCTTTGCACACACTAAATCACATTGAACCATCAATCTGGGCTCGCTGACATACAGTGGCTAGGATGTAAACGACACCAAGCTTATTAAAATATATTCTTTTCCTCAAATCCCTCCTTGGCCTCATCACTTACTATGTCTTCAATATTTCCAACTGCACTACCCTCTGAGGAAGTTGTACTGCTCTAATTGTCGCCTTTTTAGCACCCCCAATTTATTTGCTCCACAATGGGAGGACGGGTCCTCATCTTCCTGAGCCCCAAGCTCTGGAATTCGCTCCCTGAACCTCTCCCACTCTATACCTCTCTTTTCTTCTTCAAACATTCCTTAAACCCTCCTTGTTTAACGAAATGTTGGCCAACTGCTATAATAGCGTCGACTGTGCTCTGGTGTTTAATTCTGTTGGATGACTCTCCAGCGAAGCATCTTGCGACATTTTATAACGTTACAAGCTGGTTGTAAATTCAGTTTCTTGCGGTCGTTGTTGCTGGGAACTGCTTTGGGATCCTGAGGTCATGAAGAACGCTTTATGAGTTCAGTTATTTTCTAATTTTGTGAATTAATTTATGCCATACCGTTCTGAATAAATGATGTGAAGCTTTCACATCCTTGTTACAGACACAAAAAATATATTTTAGGATGATTATTGTGAGTGGCCCAATTTAGCCATTCTGCACCACTTATAAGAGAATCTGTGAGGTATCTTTAACTGAACCAAGATTAGTTACACACTGGTAGATGCTCAACATGTTGGATCAAATTGCTGACGACTGTTGTTGGCTTTCATCAGTTGTATTGTAACATTGAATGTATTTCAAAATGTTGTGACAATTTGTGGCTTGAGTTGCTGCCTTATCTCTTGATTTTGGAAGGTTTTTAGTAACCATTCGTCATATATATCCCTGAAACAACTTATGCACACTTCCATTCATTGCTTGTACATTTGTGGCCTGTTTATTAGTGTGCAAATGCCACAAAGGGGACATGTGCACTACAACGCAGAAATCAAAAGGGCGAACAGAATGTTTGTCTGACAATTGCGGCTCCTTTATGTCTGTACTTTCAGCGCTTTGGATGCCATTTCAGGCCCATAATGGCTTCTGTGCCGAGTGCACTACTTGGGCTGTGGGACACACTGGACACTATCTTGGGTCAGTCTGTCTTGTGGACGCTCTGAGCATGTGCTGGAGGTATGCAGAGTCTACTTCGGCACAGTGGCATAGTGGTTAGCACCGCAGCCTCACAGCTCCAGCGACCCGGGTTCAATTTTGGGTACTGCCTGTGTGGAGTTTGCAAGTTCTCCCTTTGTCTGCGTGGGTTTCCTCCGGGTGCTCCGGTTTCCTCCCACATGCCAAAAACTTGCTGGTTGATAGGTTAATTGGTCATTATAAATTGCCCCTAGTATAGGTAGGTGGTAGGGAAATATAGGGACAGGTGGGGATGTGGTAAGAATATGGAATTAGTGTAGGATTAGTATCAATGGGTGGTTGTTGGTCGGCACAGACTCGGTGGGCCGAAGGGCCTGTTTCAGTGCTGTATCTCTGTAACTGTAACATTCCTCTCACTGCACCAATGTTGCATCTGTGTTGCCACTTTTCCTTTTTTTATGGACTTCCACTTTCTTACTGCACCTCCTGTATACATATTGTAGAATACATCCCGAAATGCAGAGATAAAACTTCTATTGCACTGTCTTGATCAACCTTCTCTGCTGCCGCCTTAAATAATACAATCAGGTTAGTCATACACGATTGGCTTAGTGAAAATCCACGTTGTCTCTCCTTAATAAACCCATGGCTTCCCAAATGGATGTATTTTGTTTTTGATAATAGTTTGCAATAACGTTGCTGCCAGCAATGTTGGACCGCCGTTCCTATGGTTTACTAACATATACCGCTCCATTTCCTTGACTAGTGGCATAACAGCAGCAACTCCCTAGTCCCCCAACACTACTCCTGCATGCAATGATAATTGAATGAGTGTTCTTAATTCCTCTGTTATTTCTAACTTTAGTTACATTGGCAACCTAGGATTCATCCCGTCAGTACCAGCTTTCTGACTTTCTTTAAGCAATGGCTTATTTTTCTTTTCGAAAACGTTCTCTCTCTATTGCTCTCCTGTCCATAATTGCCCTCTCTCTCTTCCTTTCAATGTAATCATCACATCATCCGCTTCCTTCATGCAGATAGATAAAAAGAAAAAAATAAACACATTTAATACTTCAGTCATGTCTTCTGCTTCTAATGCAGATTTCCCTTTGGGTCCTTAATCGGTAAAAGTTCTGCCCAGCTAACTTCTTACACTTATATGTTTAAAAAATGCTTCAGGTTCCCATTTAAGCCAACCAAAATACGCCTCTTTTTATGGTTCATTTTATCTTTCATTTCCTTTGTCACGCATGGCTCACTAACTGGGAATGCTCTATCTTTTTCATTCAATGGAATATGCCTAGTTTGCGATTGAATTATCGCTTCACTGTGTGCTTTACATTGCTCCCTTACTGCTTTACAATGCAATCGATGTTTTCCTTTTACCTTCGCTTGGACCCTTATGAAATCACCGAAATTAGTTCTTCCCCCAGGTGAGCATTTTCACCTTCGAAATCTTCTGGTTTCTTCCCATAATTTCTGTAAAAAGACATATATTCTTGTCACTGCGAGTTTTAATTCTCCAGTTTTTAACAGAAAGTTGCAGTGAGAAGAACAGTTATTCATGGAATTAAATTATATGTTTGTGTAAATAATTTTAAATGGTTTTAAAAAATACAATAAGGGTATTAATAGCTCAGACACCAAGACCGGAAGATGGAGTTGAGATACACTCAGACACCAAGACCAGAAGATGGAGTTGAGATACACTCAGACACCAAGACCGGAAGATGGAGTTGAGATACACTCAGACACCAAGACCGGAAGATGGAGTTGAGATACACTCAGACACCAAGACCGGAAGATGGAGTTGAGATACACTCAGACACCAAGACCAGAAGATGGAGTTGAGATACACTCAGACACCAAGACCAGAAGATGGAGTTGAGATACAGACCAGCAATTATGTAAGAAATGTGTGTAACAGGCTCGAAGGACAGAAGAAAACCTTTGAGAACACCATTTGTTCCCAACCAATGTGCTTTATGTGACTTGGACAGTCAGGCATTTTGTGACCGGTTTTACCTGTAAAATTGGATTTTTATTTTTTAAAGATCGTTTAAAAATTGCATCTCTATATGGCTGTCACTGCTTGCGAGCTTTATGGAGAAACAGTCCGCAAAGTAAATCTTTGTTAGCACACTGGATAACATGCCAGAAATTAAAACCATTTCTTCGCATTGTTGCGTACTGAGCAACAAAAAAACCTCAATCATTCAGTAAATACATTCTTCAAAAAAAAAAAGCCTGAAAAGAGAAATAAATAAGGAACAAAAAAAAAATGGCAGAACAGAGATGAATAGAAAGAAGAGGTATTGGAAAGTGCGAAAGAAAGAGAGAAAGATAAAAAGAAATGAACCATTTCAATATGGGAATATATGAGCATTTGGACAGTTAGTGTAACACAATTTTAAGGATTGATGGCACCTTTTCTTCTTCAGTCTCACGCTCTCCAAACCGATCTATTACGGGCTCAATGTGTCCAAAATTTGCCATAACAATAATGGATGAGCATCTGAATGAAGATTTTTGCAACTGACCCAATGTCCTTCAGACTAACGGGAGTAAAATGACAACTAACCTCAACAACACCTACCACAACTTAAATGTATATAAACCCTTCAATTTAATCAAACCGCTGAACGACCGTCACAGGAACATTATGAAACACAATGTAGCCCTGAACCACACAAGGAGATATTAGCTCAGAGGAACAAATTCTTGGTGAAAGATGCAGGTTTTAAAAGGTGTCTTCAAAGAGAATAGCGAGTTAGATTGCTGGACTGGTGCAGGGAAGGAACTGCAGAACTTAAGGCCCAGGTACCTGAAGGCATGGCCACCAATAGGGGAGAGCTTAAAACCAAGGATGCTCAGGAATCCAGAATGAGATTTGTGCAGAGGCTTGTGTAGTTGGAGAGGATTACAGAGATATGGAGGGGCGAGGCATTGAGGGATCTGAAAACAGAGATGAACATTTTATACTGAAGTCCTTGCCTGGCAGGGAGCTAATGAAGGACAGCAAGGACAAGCATAATAGATACATTGGGTTGGTGCGAGTTGAGACATGGGCAGAAGATTTTTAGATGATCTCAGGTTTACAGAAGGTACAATGTAGGAGACCAGCGTGGACTGCGTTGGAACAGTCAAGTCTAGAGGTAAGAAAAGCAGGATGAGGGTTTCAGCAGCAGTTGAGGAAACAGGAGATCTTACTGATGGCCTGAATATCCGTTTGGAAACCCACCTCAGGGACAAATATGACACCAAGGCTTCGAACATTAGGGTTTATATTTGGACAGTTGCCAGCGAGAGGGTGGAATCCATAATCTAGTGAAGAGAGTTAGGAGTGGGGATCAAAAATAATTATAGGAAATTTCTGCTCAGTCTGAACATGGAGACTTGTTCACCCCCTGTTTAAAGTGAAGGAATCTTATCCTAAGCATATTTTAATATGACGATCTCTGCCTGTAAATGCAAGGTTGAGAATATGTTTCCGCCATAATAATAATGTTGGAACAGAGCAGATGTGATGTGCGGTTTATTGTCCCCTTAAAAAAACTAACAAAGGATCTACCTCTGATCAAATGACTCCTGCCATATTTTAATTCTGTAGGCTGAGACAGGGGACTGATGTGCAAAGTACAAATACAGGAAAATAAACGTGTGAACGAGGTAAAAGAAAGAAAAAACTGTTGATTTTAGGCCAATGCAGAACGTTTTCAGCTGCTTTCATTATATTATAGTACTAGCATCTCATTAACAATTAAGTGGGGCAGGGTGCTGCTTTAGATAGAAAAAGATAGAATATGTCAGGTCACAGCTGTCTCACTCCCACACAGATACCACATTTAGCAACTTCAGAAACCTGAACCAAAATCTTAACAGAGGAACTATTTGATGGATTGGCATGGATTTTAAGGTGGTAATGTGATGGAACTGTTCATTCACCATCATTACTCCTCTGAAACTTTGGTTACCCCTCTGAAACGTCGGGAGTCTCCACTTGCACAGGAAAACGGAAAAATGTCGGTGATTCTACTTTCCTCCAGAGTGTGAGATATTCACATCCTCGCCAGATTACAATCACTAATCGACGAGTGAATTGATGGAAAAGTCCAGTTTTGTAGCAGTAGTCTCACTGCAAGTAGCCTTTAAATAATTACACTTTGGTGAATGACATGTAACTGTTTTCTTTTTGCGGTGGTCAAAGTTTACAACTATTGATAAAGACCCTGATGTCACAGTATGGTAACCAGCAGTAATGTCACTGCAGCGTCAGCAACATTTATGTTAGTGTAGTGTTACCAAAAGGTATCTTAGTGCAACCTTTCAACCAGTAATTTTAGAGTAAACTTATCCTCTAATGTTAGAGTTAGGTCACCATCAGTAGTGTTAGAGTAAAGTGACCAGCAGTAATCTTAGAGTAGCGTCTGAGTCAGTAACGTCAAAATAAGCTCTCTACCTTTAAGGATATGTTCAGTTCACACTCTGTAATGTTAGAGTAGGGTTACTATACATTATGTTAGAATAAGATAACCACCAGTAATGTTTGAGTTGTGACAACACCAGTAAAGTTTCAGTGGGGCAGCCATCTTTAATGTTGGAGCAGAGTCATCACCAATAATTTCAGGGCCGGGTCACCATCATTACTGTTATGGTTAGGTCTCCAACCTAATTAGTGTTCAAGTAAGTTCATCATCAGTAGTTTTATAGAAATTTCACCCTCTGTAAAACTAGAGTAATACCAGCACCGCTAACATGAGAGCAAGATCACAGAAAATATTGTTAGAGTGAGGTCACCACGAATATTTTTAGAGCAAGTTTCCACCAGTAATTTAGAAGCAGTCTTCCATCGGCAATTCTAGAGAAATACCATCTCTGTATTGTTAGCATCCTGTGGCCATGAGTAATACTAGAGCAAGCTCACATTAATTATGAGGAGTCGGGTCACCAGGAGAAATGGGAGTGTATTGTCACCATCAGTGATGTTCGAGTAGCCTCAGAATCTGTCATGTTAAATTAAGGTCACTATTAGTTGTGCTGCAGTAAGCTCACCACCAGTAATATTAGAGTTGCATCAAAATTAATGAAGGTAGAGCAGGGTCGTCATCTAAAATATTAGAATCGTATCTTTAACAATAATCTTAGAGAAGCATCACCATCATTATGTTAGAATACGTTCTCCAACAATAGTGATAGATTAAGCACAACCTGAAAAATCTTAGAGTACGATCACCATAAGTAATGTTGGGGCACCGTCACAACCAATACTGTTATAGTAGAGTCAGCAATATTAGTGCAAAAGTGAGTTCACCATCAATAATGTTAAAGTAAGGTCACCTGCAGTAATATTAGAGTACGATCACCAATAGTTATGTTTAAGCACGGATATCATCATTAATTTGAGAGCCGGGTCGCCACCTGATAGAGTAATGTAATGTGACCTTCAACAATGTTAGATTAGGGTCACCATCAGCAATTTTAGAATGGAGGAACCTTTGAGTCATGCTAGGGTACGGTCACCAGAAGTAATCCTAGAGTACGGATTCCATCAGTAATGTTACATTAGCGTCACATCTAGGAAGCTTAGAGTAAAGTCACCAATACTAATATTAGGGCAAGTTTACCTTCAGTAATGTTAGAGTATGATCACCACAGTAACGTTAGAATGCGGACACGCTCATTAATGTTCGAGTAATGTTATTACTTGCAATGTTAGCGTAGCGTCAACGCCCGTAATATTAGAGTAGGGTCACCAGCAGTAATGTTGCAGAATTGTCACCAGCTGTTATGTGAGAGTAAGGTCACTCCCAATAATGCTGTAGTGTTGTCAACACCATTAATGTTAGAGAAAGGTCATAATCAATGATATTAGAGTAGGGGCACCATCGGTTATGCTAGAGTAAGGTCACCAGCTGTAATCCTTGAGTAGTGAAACCATCAGTAATGTTAGAGTAGGCCACCACTATTAGGGTTAGTGTGAAGTCACCACTATTAATATTAGAATAGGTTCACCGTCAATAATGTGAGAATATATTCACCCAATAACGTTAGAGTAAAGACACCATCATGAATGGAAGAGTAAGGACACCACCAGTAATGCCTGAGGTAGGCCAACATCAGTCATGCTCGAGTAAGGTTCCAGCAATAAGGGAAAAGTAGCGTCATCATCAGTAATGTCAAAATAGGGTCACCAGCAAGATTATTAGTGTAAGGTCTCCAACAGTAGTGCTGTACTGAGTTCACTCTCAATAATGTTAGAGTAAGGTCACCACTAGTAATGTTACTGTGAGGTCAGCACCAGCAATGATACAGTAGAGTCACCATCAGTCACGTTAGTGTAGGATGACTATACGTTTCGTTAGAGTAAGGTCGCCACCAGTAATGTTAGATTTGCATCAGCACTACTCATGTTAGAGTGTTCTCATCATCTGTAATTGAGTGTAAGGACACCACCAGTAATGCAGCCATCATTAATGTTAGAATAAAGTCTCTGACATAATTGTTGCAGTAGTTTCCCCCTCACTAATGCTATAGTGAGTTACCCCTCAGTACAATTAGAGCAAGGTTTCTATCACTAATGTCAGAGGAAGGTAACAACAAATAAAGTCAGAGTACAGTCACCCAAAATATTGTTCGAGTAGGGTCTCCACAAGTCATGCCAGAGTGGGTTTAACCTCAGTAATGTAAGAGTAAGGTTAGCTCAGCAATTTTACAGCAGGGTCAGCATCAATTATTTTATGGTAGGGTCAGCACCAGCAATATTAGAGTACCATCACCATGGGTACCATCAAAGTAGGGTCAGCAACTTTAATGTTAGAGTAAGTTACCATTAGTAACGTCAGTGCAAGGCCACCACCAGTAATGTTCGTATAAAGTCAGCACCAATAATGCAGGAGTAGCCTTCACTATCAGTCACGCTGAAGGAAGGCCACCAGTAGTAATCATAGATTATGGACATCATCAGTAAGGTTACAGTTGTGTCACAACTAGCAACCTTACAGTAAATGTACCACAAGTAATATTAGAACAGATTCACCATCGGATAGCTCCCATGCTTTCCTACACAATAACGCTATGGGATCTTTTACATCCACCCAATCAAGAAGATGGCGTGACTGACTAACTTCAGCGTGATGATGGTTAACGCTACTCTAAGATTACTGATTGTGGCCTTACTCTATCGTTATTGTTGGCGGCCCTACTCTAACATTACTGGTGGTTTTCCTATTCTTGCATTGCTGCCACTTTAATATTTGATCCAGAAGACGACATTTCCGACAGTGCGACACTCCCTTAGTATTAGACTGGAAAGTCAGCTTTGATTTTTGTGCTCAACACATGGAGTGGGACTTAAACACAGCAACTTATGATCCAGAGACAACAGTGCAACCAACTGATCCACAGGTGACACCACTTGGAGAAGGAGGTCGCAACCAATTATTTTAGAGTAAGTTCAGCACTAGTAATGCTACAGTACCGTCACCATCAGTTATGATAGAGTAAGGCTGCACCTAGCAATGTTCGACTAGCGTCAACATCAGGAATGTTCGAGTATGGGCACCAGCAGGGTTGTTTGAGTAAAGTCTGCCACTGCAGTGCTTGGTACGTTCACCCTCAGTAATGTCAGAATAAGTTCAGACACAGTAATGATAGAGTACGTTGCCACTAGTTATGTCAGTGTAAGGTCACCACCAATAAAGTTAGTATAAAGTCAGCATCAATAATGTTAGAGCATGCGCACCATCAGGAATGTCAGAGTCACGTCCCTATCAGTAATGTTAAAGTAGGTTCACCATCAGTATGTTAGAGCAACGTCTCTCACACTAATTTTACGGTAGGATCGCCTCCAGCAATGTTACAGTAAGGTCGTCATCAGTAATGTTAGAGTGGGATCACACATTCAATACGTGAGTGTAAGGTCACTATCGGTAATGTTAGAGTAACTTCCCTATCAGTAATGTTACAGTAGGGTCACCACCAGTAATGGTCGAGTAAGGGCAACATCAGTAACGTTGGAGTAACGGCCCTATCAGCAATGTTACAATAGAGTCATCACCGGTAATGTTCAAGTATGGTCACCATCAGTAATGTTAGAGTAAGTTCATCATTAATAATGTTAGAGTAAGTTGACCAGCAGTAATCTTAGAGCAAGGCCAACACCGCAATAAAAACAATAAATGCTGAAATCCAACAGCAGACGTTATGATTTCTACAATGGACCTGAATTCAGTGCCCTCTGTTTTTTGTAAATATCCCTCTCACTATTTCTAAACAGTGGTTCACAGTTACTCTTACGAGCGGGCATAGTGAAACAACACTGGAGCTGTACGTACCTGTTATACCCAAAGTTTCCTCACAATATTTATGAACTGGGTCTCGCAGTGAATGTGAGGGGGGAGGGGGTCGAGGGGAGGAGGGGGGGGGGGGGGAATGAACCAAAATTGAAGCTGTATACCCTAATACCAACTGTACTTAAAGTTTCCTCACACTATTTCTGAACTGGGGCTCACAGTTAATGTGAGGAGAGGGAAAAGTGAACAGACAGAGAAGCTGAATGTACTAATACGTGTGTATTTAAATTGTCATCATAACATTTAGAAACTGGGTTCACAGTTAATGTGAGGAGTAGCTGTCTGGATCTACACTGGAGCTGAATGTGCCAAAGCACTCTTTATAAACTGGATCTCAGAGTTAAAATTAGACTGAGTTGCAGCACGGTGCTGTGAGGAAGGGAGTTCCAGGATTTTGACCCAGTGACAGTGAAGAAGTAGTGATATAGTTCCAGGTCAGGATGATGTGTGACTTGGAGGGAAACTTGCAGGTGGTGTTATTCCCATGCATCTGCTTCCCCTTTTCCTTCTAGTTAGTAAAGATCGCAGATTTGTGAGGTGCTGTCTCAGGGGCCTTGGTGTGTTGCTGCAGTGCATCTTGAATCAAGAAAGGCCACGTGGCTTTGTTTCGAAAGCTAATGTACTCTGAAGATAACAACAAGCAAACTGCTATTCACATTTTTTCTGGTTACATTCTATAAACTTTCGTCTGCCTGATATGCTGTAAGGAAGAAGGAAAGACATGATGACCAGCAGTGGCAGCCTCAGAAGAGACGGAAAGAGCGAACAAGAGAGAGAGATGAACTGCTCTAGGAACTGTGATACAGAAAAAGGCTGTTAATATTTGGACCCGGTTTAAAGATTTGTGGAGCAGAGAAGGCAAACAGTGTCACCAGAGATTGTTTTATCAACAAAAGACCAGCGGAGTGTGCTTAGAAGAAGTGAGTGAATAGGCCATAGACTTTGGTCAGGACAGTGGGGCATCTGATCCACTGCAACTGGGCGGAGTTTTGGACTTTTATCTGGCAGGATGCCTAATTTGCTATGAACACTCTGCAACGCATAAACGTTATGTGCGGTTTTCAAGTCTTTTACTAAGTTAGAGGAAATTAACTTTGTTGTAATTTAATGTAATTTTCTACCTATTAAGCACCCTGTCGAGTTTTAGTTTCGTTGTTACAGTAAAAGTCTTAAAAAGGTGGAAGTCTTATCATGTAACGCATTAATTTGTCTGGGGAGTTTCCATCTCTTGTTTTGAAGTTAACGGTCCCAACTGATGTCATATCAGTACTATCCAACAAGGGTAAAATTTAAAGGAAGCAAAGCCAGGGCTCCTTGAATAAATAAGGAGTTCGAGAATATAATGAAATAAAAATGAGGGTCGCTGATGCTTGTCAGGTCAACTCTTCACGCGAGTACTAGACCAAATACAATAAGTTGAGAGGTGAAGTTGTTACGAAAGTGCCTCTGTTCTTCGTTAAACATATTTTTTGAGGATTCATTCTTGAACGGTTGAAGATATATTAAACTACCGGGTTTTAAAAGGGGGCGGGGTCATGTAAAGACAACTTAACTTTGCAAAACTGTCCCTGGAAATGTTTTTGAAAGCGGCATTGAGAGGTCTTGTGAGGAAAACAAGCCTTTCCGGGAAAACACTTGACTTACAGCTCAAAAAAGCAACAAAGAACCCAGGACACCTAGAAAAATTATTTACAAAGAGGTACAGGTCAGGATTGATGGAGGTCAAAAGGCTGACCTCTTGCTGTCAGTTTCTCTCTTGAAATGTTTTGAGTTGGGGTTGAACTGTATCAAAAGGGAGAGAGCTTTCAAGGAGAAAAGAGAATTCCCCAAAATGAGAGAAGACTACAACATAGCTCAGTTTTCCAGCACCGCTTAAAAGACCCGGAGAAGTCCTTTGTGTTAACTCATCTCGTCTTCTGTCTTTGAACAAAAGCCTGCTAAATTAATTATCAAAGCTGTTTGAAAGGAATTGTTCTAAAAGATCCAAGTGACCCATCTACTTGTACTCAGAGGCCAGATTGTATGCCTGTTTCTTCAAGAATGAGCAAGTATTGAGCCCACATGTTTTCTTGTCTGGTAAAGAGCTCCAAGCAAAAAAATCCCTTTTATTTTTCTGGTTAACAAGTGTATGTGTGTAATTGTGTGTGAGTGAGTGTGGAGGGGTAAGGGAAGAGGGAACTGTAATATATCAATGTGGTGTTTATGTCCCACTTCATTACTGGTTAAGACTTGTTTTATAATAAACCAATAATTTTGCTGCTTATTAAAGAAAGCTAGCTAGTGTGTTTTACTCTGCGGGAAAATACTGTATATGATTGACTGTATCGGTAATTGGTAAAATTGAAATATATGTTGTCTCCTGTGGAGAAGTGGGGCTTGAAGAAATAGCGCACTTTTCCTGCTTTAGTCGTAACAAAGTGAACAGGAAACTATGACTGGCAAAGAAAAAATACGGCAACAGACTAAGTAAAAAAAAAAGATTGAGGTATACGTAATTATGAGCAGCATTGATAGATTAGATAGGAAGAAATATTTTCCCTTAGCAGAGGGGTCAATAACCAGGGGGCATAGATTGAAGCTAAGGGGCAGGAGGTTTAGAGGGGATTTGAGGAAAAAAATCGGACTGTGGGTGGTTGGAATCTGAAACGCACTGCCTGAAGAGGTAGTAGAGGCAGGGAGCCTCACAGCAATTAAGAAGTGTTTAGATGAACACTTGAAACGCCATAGCATACAAGGCTATGGGTCAAGTGCTGGAAAATGGGATTAGAATAATTAGGTGCTTGATGGCCGGCACAGACTCTGTTTCCGTGCTCTGTGACTCGATGACCTAAGACCTAATATGCAAATTGTAAGTAGGATGGAAGATGTGGGGTGGGACCTATTAAAATGTTAATAAGTGTATGGAGGTGAAGGGCAAGAACATGTAAAGGTCTGGATTTTCCTGCCAAAAGAAAATCTGTGGCTTATGCCATTGTTTGCCCAACTAAGTGCAATCGCACCAGGTTCCTAACAGTTCGTCCTGCAGCAGTCCATTGTCCAAACAAAGGTACTGGGTTTCAGCCTGAGAAGCAGCCAAGAATTGGATGGGGGTTGCTGGTGGTGGCGGAGAGAGTCGTCAGAGATGGATGCACCAGAATGTTGCTGAAGAGCTACTTTCATAAGGCTGTACAGATATCCCTCCTACTTCCCAGTACAGTGTGGCAATAGTTTGTACAAATCACATGAGGCAATGCAGGAGCTCGCATAGGTGACTTCAACAGCATCTTCCTCACTATGATTAACAAGGATAGGAACATCAGTAACATCAGCGCAATGCCACCTCCATGTTCCTCTCCTGATGATTTGGGCATATATCAGCCATTCCTTCATTATCGTTGGGTCAATATCTTGGAATTCCCTCCCTATCCGCACTGAGGGAGCACCTTCATCACAAACACTGCAGCGACCATCGAACACATTCTACGGTCAATTCTACGGGTGCAAAACAACCTTCACATCCCGAGAACAAAAGAAAAATGTAACCAGACTGATCACGTTGCACCCCAGGACGGTGAAAAGTTTGTTGCAAATCATTTCATGATTAATAACAAGTGGAGGAGGTGATTTGATCAAAATGTTTACAACTGAAGGTTTTTGATGAAGATAACCAGGGAACTATTTTCGCTGGTTGGTGAGTGAGATACTTGAAGGCATAAATGAAATATTATCAGTCAAAGCATGAAAGAAGATTTTTTTTTTAATGCAAATGGATGTTCAGACATAATACATAAAGAAACATTGAAGGAAGCAATCGCAGAAATGTGTATTATTGTTTCAGAGAGCAGCACAGGTGTAATGGGAACTCCTTCTGTGTTGTAATTGCGAAGGATTAAATCGAAAAATCCAATAACAGCTTGTTATTTTAACGTATGAAAAACATTCTATGGCATAATCTAACAAAACGTATTCTATGTCAATGCAAGACTCACGAGCAGGTTTGAAAAAAGCTGGGTGAAAAGGTGAGTGTTAAGGAGGGTCTGAAAAGAGGAGAGAGCTGGAGAAGCAAACGGGTTAGGGGTGGGACTCCAGAGACTGGACCCACATCTTTGAAGACCCGTTTGCCCATCGTAAGTCAAATTTGCAACAAAAAAAATACCCACTTGCAGTGTCTGTACAGTGACATTTTGGGATGCAACTTGAAATTAGACTGAGTTGCAGCACTGGAAATACAGCTCCTGTTACATGTCAGTTTGTATTGTTACTTGAATAATTTGACGATTAGAGTAAATGGATATTTCAGCCCATTTTTTAACTCCTCCCTGAATTTCGACTGAGTTAGTGCATAAATGCAGGTGTTGGTGCAAGAATTCAGAAGCCGGAGCATAAATCCAAATTGCTGAGCGATATATATTGGATCGCTAAGATTTTTGTCTGCATAATTAAAGTTTTTAACTTGCCAGTTCAAAGAATGTACCACATATGGAATCCACAGCAGGATAAAATTTGCGGACAATGCAAAAAGCAAAATAATGGATTTCCTTCGGTTCTCCATTTCTGGATCAATATGATTCTGTCCTTTACCATGTCCACGGAGCCCTTTCCGGAGTCGATTGGCTGTTATGATGTTCCTGACTGTCAGAGCATTGAATACCAAAATGAAAACAAATGGAAGCAACGGTGTTATAATACTATGAATCCACTCATACGCTGACCAAAAGGTTGAGGTATAATAGTGTGGCGTTTCGATACAAAACCATGGTACATCGTCAATAATAATTAAAGGAACAAATGCAAAGTACCAGGGAATGGACCTCACACAGCTGACGACGCTGACAGTTACGATAACGAAACCCACAGTTCTCTTGGTGCAATATTTTGTTTTTAGCTTCTGACAACAAATGGCTACAAACCGATCACATGTGAAAGCGACTGTGAACCAGACAGAACAGTCCAGAGTTGCAAGAAGCAAGGCGACTCTCACTGCACACACAGGAGTGATGAACAAGAAAGTAACTGGGAAATAAATATTATTAATTCGATTTAGTATGACATTAAGAATAACGAGCAGTAGATCTGATGCTGACATTGCAACCAGGTAGCGAGTGATGCATGTTGATAGACCACAATTCCCTCTGTTCAGGATCACGATCGCCACTAAATTAGCTGTAACAGAAATAATGAAATAGGGTCATTTTAATGGCCGAAGTCACCGAAAATGCATCAGCTTAGTCGAATTTATAAGGTTAGAAATGCAGCAATTGAAACTAATTCTCTGTCTGTTCCTCGATCAGTATAATGTATCAAAATTTCAAGGAGTACTAGCCAGAAAGTAATTAATGAAACCTAAGAAGCAAGATTAGCAATAGAGATCAAAATGATCAGAATATTTTAGTGGAAGGATGTCATCGTGGAATGATTCATAAGCTCAAGTTTGAGATTTTAGTCTCACCCGGGCAAGTTGTGAAACTGAATTAAGCAAAGCTGCTAATATATGGACAGCAACTCGGAGCATCCATCTATCTTTATCCATTTTATTAAGGATCATTGATGATTGTATTATCTTTCCCTTGTCCAACATTCTCCAAAGTTAACAGTCCCAGATTCTTTAATCTGTCCCTGCATCTGAAGCTCTGGATTTGCTTTGCTTTTTTCTTTTATGTATTGCTTCCCGTTAACAAAGAGCAAACCACACAAAAAATCATAGAGTATATGAACAATGAAATAAATCAATAAAAATCAATAATGGATCCGGAAAATGCATTACATTGAATAGTGTTGTTTAATGTGTAATGAAGATATAATGGAGAATTTACGGACAGACAAACTTGCAATACAGACGAAGGAGAATGAATTAGTGGAGCAGATTGATATCTTATCATAAGACATGACATACTCATGTGGTTTTCAAGGGTGAGTAAAGGTGGATGAGGAAGATCTACTGTCGGATTTTAGCTGCTGTATCATTGGCCGTGGACTCTGGTTCCCATTCTGTCTCACTTATATTAGTCACATTGAAACATGGGCTCCAGATTGGAGGAGACAGTGAAGGAAGGGACACAGGGGAGATAGCAGAAGGCTAGATCCATACGAGCAGCAATAGAGAGATAGGGCAAGCTGATAGTTTCCAACAGTTGCTGTTTTGTAGCGATTGCATTACTGAACTAATCCGAAGTAAAATGCCAGCTGGACAATGGACACATAGTTGAAAAATAACTCATGCTAGCAAAATTGAAATATTAACACATTGGATTAAACTGGCAATGGTATTGTGCACACGAAATTGGCTGTGAGATTGAAAGCAGAAAGAAAGAAAACAGAAAGTAGTTTCTTTTTAGGCTGGCATGAAGTGTACAAATAATATCACCCACAGCTCGATATCAGGCCAAACAACAATGACCTGAACTTGGGCACATCGGCCATAATTTCAAAGTGCAGATGGTGCAAAGTTTGGAAATGCAATAAACAGTGAGGAAGACAGTCAACGAGGACATAGACCAACTGGTGAAATCGGCAGACGCATGCAGGATATTGAGGATACGTGGCAAGTGATTCACCTTGGAAGGAAAACTTATGAGATGCAGGATCGACCAAATGATACAATTGCAAATGGAGTACAGGAACAGAGACTGCTGTGGGAGTACATACAACACTGGAGTCATTGGGAATCAGCTGGTTGGAATCAACCCTAGCTAAAGGGAGATGGTTGTTGTTGTTGGAGGGCAATCATCTCAGTCCCAATAAATCATTGCAGGCCTTCCTCAGGGCAGTGTCTTAGGCCCAAACTTTTCAACTGCTTCCTCAATGTACTTGCATTTATAATAAGGTCAGAATTGGGGATGTTTGCTGATGATTGCACAATGTTTAGCACCATTCGCCACTCCTCAGATACTGAAGCAGTCCGTGTCCAGATGCAACAAGACCATCTGCTCGTGACATTCAATGGCATTACGATCGTTGAATACTGCACTATCACCATCCAGGGGATCACCATTTACCAGCAACTGAACCAGACCAGCCATATAATGATATGGCAGAAAAAGCAGGTGAGAGGCTGGGAATTCTGAGGCAAGTAACTCACCTCCTGTCTCCCCAGTGCCGACCACCATCTACAAGGCACAAATCAGGAGTGTAATAGAATACACTCCACTTGCCTGGATGGGTGCAGCTCCAACAACACTCAAAAAGCACGACATCATCCAACGCAGAGCAGCGCACTTAATTGGCACCCCATTTACCACCTTCAAAATTCACTTCCTCTAGCACTGATGCACAGTGGCAGCAGTGTGTACGATCACTGTAGCAACTCACCAAGACTCCGTCGATAACACATTCCAAACGACGACTTATACCACTCAGAAAGACAAGAACAGCAGAAGGAACTGCATCACCTGTAAGTTGCCCTGCAAGTCACACAAAATTCTGACTTGGAACTATATCGCCGTTTCTTCACTGTTTTTGGGTTTAAATCATGGAACTCCCTTCCTAACAACATTGTTGATGTACCTAAATCACAAGGACTGCAACAGTTCAACAAGTCAGCTCAACAACACCATCTCAGGGGCAATTCGGGATGGTAAGTAAGTGCAGTCATAGTCAGCGATGCCCACATCCCACGACTGAATAAAATAAAAATGAAGTTGGCAGCGAAACGGGAGAATACAGTTATACAAGCATGGAGGAACTTTGGCTTTATATTTAGAAGCATGGAGCGCAAAGCAAGGAAGTTATTGCAAATATTTATAAATCACTGCTTTGGCATCAGCTGATGCATTGTCTTCAATTCCGGGCACCATACTGTACTAAAGATCTAATGCTTTTAAAGAGGGGGTGCAGATGAGATTTCCGAGAATAGTACCATGAATGAAGGAATTCAATTCTGTGAAGAAAGTGAGAAGCTGAGATTTTTCACCTTGGAGCAAGGAATGCTAAAGTGAGATCTAATGGAAGATTTCAAAACAATGAACGCTGTTGCTAGTGTAGGTAAAGAAATATTGCACTAATTGGCAGGAGTGAGAGTAACAAAAAGGTGCAGTTTTAAGGTAATTGGCAAAAAGAGAGCATATGGGGACTTTTCTTATTACTCAGAAAGATGGTTTGAATTGCATTGCCTGAAAGGTCGGAGGAAACATATTTAATTGTAAGATTCAAAAGGGTTTTGAATTTTTACTGAAAAAAAGAAAACATTGCAGGGCAAAGAGAAGTAGACAGTTTAATATCTCTGTCAGAGGCGCTGGCAAGATGGTATAAATGCCTCCTTTCCATGTTGCATAAGCCAATTAAATGAAAAGAAGTACTGTTGGCAGTAAAAGCTGTCATGAAGGCGTTTGATTGTCGTGATAGGTGGACTGATTCACAAATATCTTTTTGCAAAGGAAACCTCCCATTCGTATCCAGTCTGGTCAACCCTTAACCACACTTTGAGGTGAACTAGAAAGCCATTCAGTCGTCTCTAAGAATAGAATGCACCTTTACATCACGGACTACAGCAGTTTTAGAAGACGTCCCAACATCAACTTGTCATGAACAACTCAGAATGTGCAATATGTGATGTTACAACCAGTGACACAAAAGTCCACAGAAAGAATAAGAAACAAACTTTTTATAAAGTTATTCATGAATATAAGGTTTTATTTAATCGAAACATGCATCCAGATGTTAAGTGCAACAACAACTTTGGGGCTAAACCAAAGTGGAAAGCAGGTTGCGGGGTGCAAGTGTTCGGTAATATGGAATAGGTGCAGAAATAAGACGTCAATGCTGCACAATTGCCTCAGGATGTTTTACTTCCTGGATCAAACTGCGGATTTGTAATTGAGTCATTAAAGGCAAAAGAGAGAGAAGTGTACAGCACAGAAATAGGCCATCTCAACAGCTGCAAAGCTGAAGGGTTAGGCCACAAATAATTTACTCCAGGACTTAGCTTAAGTTGACGTGTGTGCATTAGTTAATATTTAGAGAGGGTACATGCACTGTACTGTTCCCTGATCTGAATTTTGTTCTTGTTTCTTTTGATTTTACAGCCAATGTGCTATTTCCAAATTCTATTTGTCTATTCACTGAACGTGTTATTGCCGTATCTCTATTCTCACAAAAAAAAGATTTATTTTTATGCTGAGGGGTGAAAATTCATTTTGGCCAATGGCAAAAACGGGGTGGTATCAAATTAGCTGCCATTATACGCAGCGCCTGATATTTAATGAAATTGATTGCAAAGGATCTGAATATCAAGTGCTGCAAACAACGAGTGTGAAATCCAATAGAGTCAGTTTTGCACCATGGCTGGAGACGAATTTCTGCCACTCACGTTCTATAATTACACAATTTTTGGTGACAGAAATCAGGAAGTATAATTATTCATAGAAGGTAATAACACATCCAGTGATGTATGTTAGCAAATTTGGTTGGCACTAATCAGGTGGCTCTCATCTTTAAGTTATTAATGAACTCAAATATCTATGGCTTGCAATGTAGAATGACACAAAATAATACTGTACTATTTTAGTATTTAGTGTTCTCAGAATACAATCATTAAAGCGACAACAAATGAGAGAAAGTCCACTTGATCGCATCTTTAAAGGAATCCAAATGAAATACTAATTCATAGCAATCAAAAGAAATAAAGATATTAGTTTATAGCGGAAATGGTAACAATTATTGTCCTATATTGATCATGTAATCCACTTACCATAATATAGAAATAAAGCTGCATAAACCAATTAATGCCTACATATCATCTTATTCGAGTATTTTATCTGGAAGTGAGAATGCAAAGCATTTATTAAAGAAAAATAATCCAGAAACATTACTTTATTGGAGGTAAAGATTTTTCAGAATTTTAATAATTTTATTTTCATCACCTAGCAGCAAAAATGCTATTGATTCAACTACTAGCACGTTTCATATGACGTGGTAATGCACAGAGCAAGGAAAGTCTGTTTCAGTTAAGCAAAGCACAGGAGCAGCAACCGTGAACATTGGTTTACGCAATTAATACTGGATCTAAAGCCTTACCAATAACGCCAATAACTGCAAGAGAAGGGTAGTAAATGCGTTCTATCTGAAAGATTACTGGGTATCCCATTTTCTGTGAGAGAAGTCCATTGGTATGAACTCAGTGATTCTGAATGACCAGATTTCATACTCTGTTCAAAGCAACCAGCATTTATAGTGATGTGAAACCTCCAGAGAGACATTAAGCCCGGTTGCACAATGAACAATATTAATTACAGTAATTTGAACAAGCAGCCAGTTTTATTCCAAAGGTTATTATACAATAGAATGTATGTTAAGGACTATTGCAACAAAAATAAATGTAATATTGTTTTAAAATTTATTCAGAAGAGAAAAAGTAAATAAACATGTGCTGGTAGCAATGCAGCTGTTGTTACATTCATTATTACATGTGCATACACTCCATCTTTTCCTACTGAGATTCATGTACCTCAGATCCAGATTCATGTGCACTGCACTTGGACTTGTGAACATTTAACTGTGGGGGCTCTGCTTTTCAAATTAATTTGAGCATATCTCTTCGAGTTACCCACCATACTGAAACAGAAATATATCGCTGTTCCTTATTCATCACTGGTCAAATCCCTGAATCTCAATTTCTAGAACCATTAAGGGCGTCCCGTCACCACAGGTACCACACAGTTCAAGAGGAGGCTCAACTTTCAAGGTAACAAGGGATGGACAATAATTGTAGCCTTGTCATCATTGCTCAAAACCTGGATCCCAGTTAAAAGTTTAAAATAAATTCAATCCTCACTTTGATAACGATAGTGATTGCTCCTGCTTGTTCAACATGATGATTTATTTTCCTGAATTAAAATCTTTGGAAGACCAGATTAAAGGTTAAAGACAGCTGTTGTGGCCTTAATCTGTAATAAGAACAAAATTAGCAGGATTCATGTTTTGCTTTCCTTTCTCTCGCAGGACTGCTTGGGCTGCTGTCACCTTCCTACCCTTTGTCCTTTCCGGATTTGTGGGGGTGATGAGGAAATGTTCTCCCCTGGGAAACCGATTTATAAATTACAGCAAGCTCATCAGCAGCAACGGCCTCTTACCAGGCTCTCTGAATACGCTGCTCCCTCTCTCTGTCTTTCCCTCTCTGTTTCTCTCCCTGTCCCTCCCAGAATCACAGAATTGTTATAGGGCAGAAGGAGGCCATTGGTACCATCATGTCTGCACTGGCTCTCCCAAAGAGCAATTCCCTCAGTTCCATTCCTCCGCCTTCACCCCATAACCCTGTACATTCTTCCTTTTCATATTACAGTGCAATTCACTTTTAAGTGCTTCAATTAACCTGCTTCCACCACATTCTCAGGCAGCGCATTCCAGACCCTAACCAATCGCTGCCTGAGAAAGTCTTACATCATGACATTTTTGCTTCCCTTACCAACCACTTTAAATCTCTGCCCTCTCGTTCTCGATTCTTTCAGGACTGAAACTTTCATTTTCTCTCTATCCACTCTGCATAGAACCCTCATGATTTTGAATACCTTTATCAATTCGGCTGTCAGCCTTCTCTTCTCCAAGGAAAGCAGTCGTTACTTCTCCAATCTATCTTCATAACAGAAATTCCTCATCTCTGGAACCATTCTGGTAAATCTTTTCTGCACTCTCATCAATGACCTCACGTCTTTCCTAAAGTGCAGCGCCAGAATTAGATGTAATACTCCAAGATATTCCATCGAATTCAATACCTTGCTAATTCGGTGATCCTGTCAGTTACAGACAGAGCATTATTATCCATTGAAGAAATAGAATAATGTCGCACAAATAGTTCATGACATTTGACATAAGTAAAAGATATCAATGATCAGGTGTCTGTATAATGGTGACAATTAGATGTGTATATAACATTGTCAGTCACAGAGTAAAATCAGAGACTAGCTCACACACAGATTTACACAACTTCAATGGTTATAGTCGCTTACGAGAAACACCAACGACGGCAAGGAAGAGGTAATGTACAATGTTTCAATCATTTTCTATAGATGCAGGAAGGATGTTCCCGATGGTGGGAAAGTCCAGAACCAGGGATCATCGTCTCAGGATATGGGGTAAACCATTCAGGACTGGGATGAGGAGAAATTTCTTCACCCAGAGAGTGATGAACCTGTGACATTCGGTCCCACAGGAAGCAGTTGAGGCCAAAACATTGTATGTTTTCAAGAAGGAGTTAGATATAGCTCGTGGGTTTAAAAGGATCAAAGGATATGGGGTGAAAGCGGGAACAGGTTACTGAGTTGGATGATCAGCCATGATCATTATGAATGGTGGAGCAGGCTCTAAGGGCCGAATGGCCTACTCCTGTTCCTATTTTCTATGTTTCTATATTTTCCGTGTGTCGGGACTTGTGAAATCGTGCTGCAGGCAATCTCTCTGCATTCAGCTCTGAATCCATGTATCCCCAGAGACTTTAATTTATGAAAAATAAAAACGAAATACTGCAGATGCTAGAAATCTGAAATGAAACAAGAAATACTGGAAATACTCAGCAGGTCCGACAGCATCTTTGGAGAGAGAACCAGAGTTAACGTTTCAGGTCAGTGACCCTTCTTCAGAACTAGCAGATAATAGAAATGTGAAAGGTTTTAAGCAAGTAAAGCGGGGGTGAGGCAAGA
The DNA here is from genome assembly GCF_036365525.1 of Heterodontus francisci. Lineage (NCBI taxonomy): Eukaryota > Metazoa > Chordata > Chondrichthyes > Heterodontiformes > Heterodontidae > Heterodontus > Heterodontus francisci. Next base: position 17,052,176 of record NC_090398.1, on the reverse strand, counting down.
GATAACAAAGGAGAAGGTACATGATTTAAAGTAATCACAACAGCAAGTTGTGCTTTGACCTCAAGACCGATTTCCTTATTCACAAGTCATGATCTACAGTGCCATAGGACTTTCCTTTGGAAAGGTTTTTGTTTTATTTTTAACTGTTAACAAATCCAGTTGGTTTGGCTAAATACGGGATGTTGCAGTTTGCTTATTGACTTGCCAGGAGAAGGAAACGCTGCCTATCTTGCTGTTGAAAAGCAAAGCCTGTATCAAGTTGCACTTTCGAATCCTGTATTTGATGAAATCCTGAATATTTGCAGAAACCTTGCATCTTTAAGTAACTTTGCATCGAATGTACCGTTGCATGCTCCAAGGTTGCAGAGTTGCAGCCTTGGCACAGAAACACACCAGCGACTGACCACCCTTTTCAATTGGGAGACTCAGGACCATGGCAGAGAACCAGTGTTTCATCTTGCTACAGAGGAAATCTATGAGCTTCATCTGGATCTTGGTAACAAATGCAGGGCGCGGGACGGAAGTGACCAACCGGTACCACAGCATCGAGGCCACCAGTTGGTTTATGACCAGCGCTCGGCCTCTATAGGAAAGCATATTCAGAGCAGTCCTGTCCATCGCCCTAGCTGAGTGCTGATTTTTGCCTCCAATTCTTGCTGGTTTTCCGGCCAGGCTTCCTCAGCGGGACTAAGGTGGACTCCCAGATAGAGGAGCTGCATGGTGCTCCACGTCAAAGGTGTCTACTCCTCTGTCAGCGAGTCGACGCACTGACCCACCAGGATTCTGGAACATTTCTTCCAATTTATCTGAATGGAGGACGTCACAGAAGAGATCTGCTGACACTGGCACACCTTTTGCAAGATATGGGATCTGTGACCATGAGGAGCACATCAACGGCATAAGCCGAGACGATGGCCCACATACCTGACCCATGCAGAGACAAACCTGCCAGGCCTCTGTGAACCAGGCACAGGAATGGCTCCACTAGGTGAAATTTAATTGGCCAGACATTGGGCATCCCTTATGTACTCTTCACTGAAAGCAAAGAGGTGCCATCAATGGTCCGTTAACTTTGACCAGACACTGTGTGGTGGCGTACAAAAGTCGTACCCGGGCCACAAAATGCGGCCTGAGTCTGAAAGCGTACAGAGTGTTGAAAATATATTTTTGATCAACACTGAAGAAAACTTTCTCCTGATCAAGGGGGAGAAAGGTGACCAACGGACCAGCCCTCTGTGAATAATGGATCATCTCCCAGCCCAGCTGGATACTGCCCTCGATGGACCATCCTGGTACCGTGTAGAATTGGTCAAAGTGGATCATGTGGGCCAGCATGGAGCCTAGATATAGCCTGGGCAAAGATCTTATAATTGTCCTGAGAAGGGAGACGGAATACCAGTAGTTAAGCAAATGGAGATCGCCCGTCTTTGGCAGCAGGATAATAACTGCCCTGTGCCACAAGAGGGGCCTCTCCCCAGTTGCTAAGTTTTCCCCCAGGACCCGTGCATAATGACTCACAACGACGTCCCAGAACATCCTAAGGAGCTCCACTGTAGGCCCGTCCAGATAGGGGGATTTTCCCATCGAGAGCTGGTGGAAGGCGCAGATCAACTCTGCCAACTTTATAGGAGCCTGCAGTTGATTGGTGCCTCCGGACTGACCTCCAGCAGGTTCTCCCACAATACACTGGATGGAACCAGTGATAACAACTTGCATAATAGGTTCAGACTGAGAGATCCATTCCCTCTGGTTCTGCAACAGAGGATCCATTGCCGGGAAGCAGCTCGATCCTCACTCCACCCCATCATTCTTTCAGCGAGCGGAAGAAGGGTGAGGCGTGGTGCAAATCTTCCAGGATCTAGATGTGCAAACTCACGTACGTGCGTCAGGACTTTAGCTGCAGGTCACTCCGTACACCTTACGTTTGTACGCCTGCTACAGGGTCGGGTCTATGACGGTCGGATGGAGATGGTACTCGAAGTCCTGCACCTCCCTCTCCAGATGCTCGACCCTGGCCTCCCACTTCTTGCCTGACTCATTTGCGCACTTTTATCAGAAGGAATGGACGTGAATCTTGTTCACTTCCCACCATAGCCAGGTGAAGGCGATGGATTCAGAATCGAGATTCTGCAGAACATCCACCAAGCTGAGGGAGCTGTTCAATTTCCTCAACTTTTCCACCTTTGTTTAATCACGCTGGGGCTAAGTGAGTCCTCACCTCGACGACAGACATGAAGTTCCTGCACTTACCCCCACCCACCGCCTGCTCGAGGCACTTCCTTAAAGAAGCGTGATAGCAATGCACTGAGCATGGACGCATGCAAATTCATGCCACCCCCGTAAATGGCAAACTGGAGCAAGCCGCTCGAACAAGCTCCTTGACCCTCCAAGACCTCCAGTTGAAAAGTCAGGGCCAACAAGTTCGCCACTGCATTAGAAATATTGGGAAATAAGGGTGTGGTGAATCATGTCAACCTCACAATGCTACTCCAGGATCTCGGTCGCTTCATCTCCCATAACGGTGCACTTCTCCTTCAGAAAACTCACCACATACCTCCCTTCCTGAGGACTGAGAGATTGTGAAATCGGTGGAGTCCACTCCCTCAGCATCCCAGTGGGAAACACCTGGAATTAGTACTGCACGGCTGTTTCCACATCTGTGCCTTCCCCATTATCTTAGCAGCATGGACGGATCTAACGAGAAGCGCCTGATTCAAACACTGGTCGAGGGAAGCTGAACTTTACTGTGGAAAGCCTTGCAGGCTCCAAGGAAGTCCTGAAGTTCTACAATTGGGATAAGATGAAACTCAGTAAGTGGCATGAGGGTGGCCACTTCCTCACTGGTGAACGATTCTAATTCCTCCATTGTGCCCCATACCCAAACAGTATCTTCCTCCGAGTAGGCACCCCAGTTATCGACCAAACCTTTTATTCTTTAATTATCTCATTCGCCTTGCACCATCATATTTTTTGTCACTGAATCATTCCTGCCCTCCATTCGATCACAGACCTTCCCAATCGTTCTTTCCGCCCTGATACCCCACTTTTCATTGCTTTACCATTGCTTTTAAAGCTGTTATTCTATAATACATTCAAGTTCTGATGAAAAGCTATCAGCCTGAAACATTAATTTTGCTTCTCTCTCCACAGATGCTGCCAGACCTGCTGAGTATTTCCAACATTTCTCGTTTTTATCACTGTTTCTCCCTTATTCATTCTACTGGTTACATCCTCAAACAATTCCAGTAGATTTGTCAAGTATGATTTCTCTTTCGTTAATCCATGTTGACTTTGTCCGATCCTGACATTGTTTTCCAAGTGCTCTGCTATTACATCTTCAATAATGGACTCCAGCATTTTCCCCACTACTGAAGTCAGGATAACTGGTCTATAATTCCCTGTGTTTTCTCTAACTTCTTTTTTTAAATAGTGGGGTTACATTAGCTACCCTCTAATTCCTTGGAACTCTTCCAGAGTCTATGGAATTTTGACAAATAACCAGCGGTGCATCTATTATTTCTCGGGCCACTTCCTTAAGTACTCTGGGATGTCGATTATCAGGCCATGAGGATTTATCGACCTTCAATCCCATCAATTGGTCTAAGACCATGACCCTACGAATACTGATTTTATACAGTTCCTCCTTCTCACTAGACCCTATGTTCCCCAATATTTCTGAGAGGGAATTTGTGTCGCCTTTGTGAAGACAGAATTTAATTGGTCTGCCATTTCTTTGTTCCCCATTCCAAATTCCACCGTTTCTGACTGTAAGGGACCCACATTTATCTTCACTAATCTTTTTCTCTTCACATATCTATAGAAGATTTCACAGTAAGTTTTTTTATATTCTCTGCAAGCTTACTCTCATACGCTATTTTCCCATTCTTAATCAATCCCTTTGTCCTCCTTTGCTGAATTCTAAACTGTTCCAAATCCTCAGGCTTGCATCTTGTTCTGGCCATTATATATTTCTCCTCCTTGGATCTAATACTATCCCTAATGTATTTTGTAAGCCACTTTTGAGCCATACTTCCGGTTATTTTTGCACCAGACAAAAATGAACATTTGTTGCAATTCACCCATATGCTCTTTAAATGCTAACAATTGCCTATCCACAGTCAGCCCTTTAAGTAACTTTCCCCAGCCTATCATAGCCAACTGGCACCTCATACCTTCAGAGTTTCCTTTATTTAGATTCAGGACTCTAGTCTCGGAATCAACTCTCTTAATCTCCATCTTAATGAAGAATTCTATCATGTTATGGTCGCTCTTCCCCAAGGGACAACGCACAACAAGATTGCTAACTAATCTTTTCTCATTATACAATACCCAGTCTAGGATGGCATGTTCTCCTGTTGGTTACTCAACGTATTTGTCCAAACAACCATCAAGTACGCACTCCATTAATTCCTCTTCGAAGAGTTATTTTTAATTCGGTTTTTCCTATCTATATGTAGATATAGGTCACCCATAATTACAGTTGCACCCTCATTGCCTGTATCTATAATTTACTGTTTAATGTCATCTTCTACTTCACCATTGCTGTTTCAGGGTCTATATACAATCCCCACCAACAGTTTCTGCCCCCTGGTGTTTCTTAGCTCCACCCATACAGATTCCACATCAGGATTCTCTGCGCTAATATCCTTCCTCACTATTGTATTGATTTCCTCTTTTACTAACAACGCTACTCAAGCTCCTTTCCCTTTTTGCCTTTCCTTCCTAAATATTGAATACCCTTGGATGTTCAGTTACCATCCTTGGTCTCCCTGAAGGCATATCTCCATAATCACAACTATACCGTTCCATTTATATCTATTTGTGCAGTTAATTCACCTTCCTCATTGCGAATACTCCGCGTGTTGAGACATAATGCCTCTCGGCTTGTCTTTTTTCATATTCTTAGTCTTCTTAGCATTATTTCGCACTATGGCCCTGTTTGGTTTTTGCCCTTGATTTCTATGCCTTCCACTTTTACCTTTTTGTTTCCTGTCTTTTGTTTCTATCCTTGTTTCCTCCTCCTCAGTCCCCCTGCTCAGGTTCCCATCTCCCTGCCATTCTAGTTTAAATCCTCCCTCCAACAGCATTAGCAATCACCCCTGTGAGGACATCGGTTCCAGTCCTGCCTGGGAGTAGCCCATCTCGCTTATAAACGTCCCACTTTCCCAATCTATCGCCATTCAGATAATAATCTGCATTTCTGTTTTTGCCACCAAAATGGATAACCTCACATTTATCCACATTATGGCATCTACCATCTATTTGTGCACTCACCCAACTTGCCCAAATCACACTGGAGCTTCTCTGCATGCTCCTCACGGCTCATACTCCCACCCAGCTTTGTGTCATCTGCAAATGTGCATATATTACATTACATTCCCTCATCGATATCATTAATATATATTGTGAATAGCTGGGGTCCTAGCACTGATCCCTGCTGTACCCAACTATTCACTGCCTGCCACTCGGAAAAAAAGACCCATTTATTCCTCCTGTTTGTTTCCTGTCTGCCAACCAGTTCTCTATCCATGTCAGTAACTTACCCCCAATCCCATGTGCTTTAATTTTGCACGCTAATCTCTTCTGTGGGACCTTATCGAAAGCCTCTGAAAGTCAAAATATACCACATCCACTGGTTCTCCCCTCTCTATTCTACTAGTTGCATCCTCAAAAAAATCACCCACGTCTCCTGATCCGTAATGTGGGTAGCCAGTAGCTGCCGATGCATACACTTCCTGCACAGATGGTGACCAGGCACATTGGAAGCGTCCCTGATTTCCCACATCACGCAGGAGGAGCATATCACGGGTGCGAGCTCTCCTGTCATGATTTACCTTCAGATTACTTAGTTACTCCCTTCAATTAAAAAATACTAATTACGTTAGTGGCCTTGTTCTACTCCAAATATTACCCACTATAATCTAAAGTCCTTAATAAATTACATTGAAAAAACCCCACACATTTTAGTAGTACTAACCTTATCACTAATATGGTAGGTTTTTAAAAAATGAACTTTCCCCTGATGTTTTAAGATATTTACAGGCACTAACAGCTGCTATTCACTGACCAACCATCTTGCAGCTTTCCTGTGATATCACTGCTTATATTTTCTTCATTTCTTTCTCAAACTCCTGCACGCCTAAACTGTTCGCCGCTCCGCTCCAGGAAGGTAAGGTACTGGGCGTCGATACTCGGGCTGAATATATCCTCTTCTCTCGCTGGGCGTTCTCCCCACAAGTCATCTCCTCTCCAGGGACAATAGAAAACAAAATGTAAACTTTGGTTGTATTTGTGAACCTTGCATTGTGGAATTCTTTAGCATTTGGTGAAGATGTTGTGCCAGTGAAATTTTGCCCCAGTGCGATGAATAGAATCTATATGACCTTATTGCAACAGTTAGGCACCATATGTACAGTACATATGATCTGAAATTACTGAAACAAGAATGTAACTGATTCAGTTCTCAGCGGCATACTATGACTACAGTTATACCTTCTATCCTGTGAGAAAGTAAAGTGTGCTGCCCCGAACTGGACACAATACTCCAGGTGAGGTCAATCCAGTGTTACACAGAGGTCCATCATATCTTCCTTGCTTTTGTACTCTTTGCCTCTATTTTATAAATCTGTTGTGTCTTTTATCTGCTTTCTCAACCTGCCCTACCACCTTCAGTGATTGATGCACATATACCACCACCCCACCCCCCCGATCTTTCTGTTCCTGCACCCCCTTTAGAATTGTCTCCTTTAGTTTATATTGCTTCTCTTCCTTCTTCCTGCCTGTGGAGGTAGAAGATGTGGGCATGGTTCTTCGGGAATAAATTGCATCTGCCTTCACGAAAGATCTCTCTGAGCAATTTCTCTCTCTCTCTGTGCATTTCTGCCCTCTGCTCTCAGTTTCTCTCACTGTTTCTGATTCCCCGCCTGTTTGTCATTCTCCATCTCACTCTCCATTTGCTTCTCTCTCTCTCACTCAGTGCTGTCCAATTCCCTGTGTGTCTGCTTTCTGTGCCTTCTACCTTTAGTCGGGGGTGGATTTGACCTCCCTGCCATGGTGCTGCATCCGGTGATAGTGAACCAGAATCCTGCTTTCTGTCTATCCCGGGTTTTGCTCCCAATTCAGGTAAAAAAAAAACAGGGGATAGATTCAGAACGGGCGGCCGATTCACAACCACCACCACACCCGCACAACCACCCCCCCCGCCGACCCCACACCCCGAACCCTGATTTACACTACTGTCACCAGGTCAAAAGACCAGACCAGTGTTACTTTGTCTCTCTGTCTGACTGCTCACGACTGTCTCTGCCTGTCTTCTGTGGCTGAATAGGGGAAGGGACTGATCAGCCATGATCTAACATTGGTGGGACAGGCTCAAATGTCTGAATGGCCTGCTCATGTCCCTTTCCAACCAGTGTGTCTGTCTGAGTGTGCAAGTGTGTGTGCGGGTGTGTGTGTGTGTCTGTGCCTCTGTCTGATTCTCTGTTTTTCGCTGGGAGGTGGCGGGGGCTTTAGGGAGAACAGGTGCAACACCTTTCTGCAGGGAGGGATGTGATTGGGGCTGGGATCTTCCTGTGCATTCAATGCTCAGAATGCCAGTTAGCATCTGCGGCCCCTTGCTCTATGCCCGGCTCTACCTTTGGCTGGACACGAGTTAAAGTTGCTGGGGATCTCGGAGGCATTCGATATATTTCGGCATCATATCCAGACCGGAGTTAAACTGAATTAAGGACTGTCGGGAGACGAAGCCACACCCAGGAACGTGATGTAGGTTGCTATTACACAGGGGTCTGTTCACTGGGATGGGTGTTACACAGGGGCATGGTGGGGAGGTGGTTGCTGTTCAGAGGATTATTATACAGGGTGGGAATTAGGAGTTTGGGAGTTGTTACACGGCTGGAAGGTTAATTCGAAAGCGGGGTGTGTTTTCAGTGGGGTCAGAGGGGGAATTAGAGGGCGACATTCGAAGAGGGATTAGCTAATTTTTAACATGGGAGGCAGATCTTCCCCAGGTTTAAAATGACAGAGGGATCTTGTTCAGATTTAAAATGGAACTGGGTCTTCTCCAGTTTTAAAATGGGATGGGGGTCTTCTCCAGGTTTAAAATAGAAGTTGGGGGTCCCTTCTCCGTGTTTAAAATGGGAGGACTGGGGGCTTCTCCAGGTTTAATTAGAAGGGGATTCAGTTAACGGGTGAGGGGAGGTTAATTAGATGGGAGCAGTTCAGTAGGGAGTAATTATATGGTGGTCTATTCCCGGAGGTTGGGGTTGTGGTTTATCAGATGGGGGCCTGTTTATGGGGGGGGGGGGGGTTGCAGAGAAATTAGATGCAGGTCTCTTCACGGGGGTAAATAGTTATGGGAATGTTCCCTGGCGACGGGTAATTTCATTGGGGCATGTTCACCGGGGGTAATTAGCTGGAGGGTCTTCTCAAAGGGGGTTAATAGATGGGGGCTGTTCATGGGGAGGTCAGATTTGTAGGGGGAGAATGTGAAATACGTGTAATTGCAGGGGATATCTGCAAGGGGATAAATAGATGGGGCCTCTTCAAAGGGGGGGGGGATTTGTGTGTGGGGGGGGGGGAATTAGCGGTGGGGAATTTTGTGCAGGGGGGGTTCGAGGCAGAAAAACTCAGAGAAAGAGACAAATAGCGTCAGAGAAATAGAGCACAAGAAATTTAGAACAGACTGAAGAGAAATAGAGAATAAAAGAGAAGAAATAGAGGAAAGACAAAAGAGAAATAGAGAAAAGGGCAACGCAAGCCAGAACCGACAGCAAGAGACAGAGAAAAAGAAATAAAGAGAAAAGACAGAAAAAAGTGGAGGGAAAGTAGGGGTAGGAAAGAGTTAAGGGAAAGAAATGGAGAAACCTAGAAATTGCAGGCACCAGCTAAACAGATAGAAAGCCATTGCGAGAGAAAGGCAGACAGAGAATCACACAGAGCCAAACACAAAGATTGAGAGAGAGAACGAGAGAGATTGAGAGAGAGTGTTTGAAAGAGAGAGAGAGGGATTGCGAGAGAGAGAGGGGGAGAGTTTGAGAGGGGGAGTGATTGAAAGGGGGAGCGATTGAGAGAGGGAGAGATTAAGAGAGGGATGGAGAGAGAGAGATTGAAAGCGGAAGAGATTGAGCGAGGGATTGAGAGAGAAAGAGAGAGGGATTGAGAGAGAGCGAGAGAGAGCATGAGAGATTGAGAGAGACCACGAGAGATTGAGGGAGAGAGAAAGTTTGAGAGAGAGAGAGAGAAAGAGACTGAGAGAGGGAGGGGAGAGATTGAGAGGGGGAGAGATTGAAAGGGGGAATGATTGAGGGGGCAGAGATTGAGAGAGGGAGAGATTGAGAGAGGGATTGAGAAAGAGAGCGAGAGAGAGAGAGTTTGAGAGGGAGTTTTAGAGAGAGAGGGATTGAGAGAGAGAGAGAGATTGAGAGAGAGATTATGAGAGCGAGAGAGAGATTGAGTCAGAAGGAGGGAGAAAGGCAGAGAGAGTCAATAAAGATGAGATACTCACCTCCCACACTGTCTACGATCCATCGTTAGATGCTCATCTTCCCTCAATCAGCTCACACGTGCAGAAGAGATCCTGCACCAAGTGAATTGGGGTGGAATTTGGAGGAAAAGGTCAGGACTGGGACAGAGCGAGAGAGAGGGATTCAGGCTGGACCCTCTCTCTCTCTCTTTCTCTCATAGGCCGACACATTGTGATCAGCTTGCAATTCACCTGGGCACAGAGTCAGAGAACCTGACTCACAGAAACTCACCTTCAGACCCCAGCTGCATGGAAAGAAAGGATTGTGGCTGATGTTATCCTAATATATCCCCAGAACCTGTCACTCAAACACCCAGCTCACTCAAAGAACCCTCATACAACCAGCTCTAAGCTTCATCCAACTGCACACTCCCTTCCAGGCATGGGACAGTCCAAGGTGTAAACATGGAATGGGAGAGGGCTATTCCAGCCAATGTCCCAAATGGATCATTCAAGGCAGAAAATTATCTGTTTGTTTGTGAGTCTCTCCCTCCCCGAAAACCTAATTAAAGAGCAGAAAAGCTGCTGTAATTTATAACCTGGAGGGTCCGGTTTGGATAATGGCCATTTAACCCAAATTGCATTAAATGTCTTTAACTATTCCCATCCAGTGTACAGAAAGTTCAGAAAATGACTGGAACTGTCTCGCTGCAGGTACCTTGAAATTATGGTAAAGAGATTAGGCTTGAGAGGCCTGTTTGACTGCAGTTTGAGGAACAGACAGTTTTTATTCGGATTTTCAATTCCACTTGTGGGAAAAACCCTGAAACTAAAGCCAAGTTAATGATGCAGCCAAGAGAAACTTTACAACTTGTGACATTTCACCCAAGAATTCTCTCCCATATTTGCAGTTATATTTGTTAATGATTGTTTGTACTTTATTTAATGTTGTTGTATTTATGCATTGGCCTGTAATCGATAGATTTTTAAACATTTACCTGTTTAATGTTACAAGGGATTAGAAAGTTAGAAAATGGCCATTTAATACAAATTGTATGTAAGGTCTTCCACTTTTCACCTTCAGTTTAAAGATAAAAGACCTCCAAATGCTGATCGGGCTTTTGTGGCTGCAATGAAGTGTCACTTGTTTCCCTTTGCTTTCTGACTGTTCCTTTCCTCTGTCCTCCTGGGGGATTCAGAGGGACTTTTCTTCATCGCTTGTCCAATTTCAGGAGCTAACAGCGACTCTGTAGCTGCTGTCCTTTTGAAATACGTTGCATTCAAAGTCTTTCTCTCAGTTTGGAGATACGAGGAGAGATTGCTTTCAATAGCAGAGGTGGTGGTGGGATGGGGGTGTGGGGGTGTGGGGGTGGGGCGGATGGGGGAGGCAGGAATCAGAAAGCACAGATTGTGGGTAATTAGCAATCTCTGAACTGCAGACAACATTAGGAAAGAAACAAATAGGCAGAGAGTTGTTTTGGTCTGGAAATCATTGCCTGGCAGCTTGGTGAAAGCAGATTAAATATTAACTTCCAAAAGACATTTGGATCAACACTTCAATTCCTCGTACTTACAGTCGAGAAGATACTAGCACAAAAAGGGAAGTGAGAAGGAGGGAGAGAGCTGGCATAAATGCGTGTTGAAGAACTCAACATAACTTGTTTAGAGAGTTTTATTTGTAAATGATTGTTTAAACTTTATTTGATGCTGTTATTTTGTTTATGTATTACCTTTAATTTCTCAAAATAATTTTCCAAACAGGAACCAGTTTCATGGTACAAGTGCTTACACAATTTGAAATTAGCCGGTTAACACAAGTTGTATTGAAATCCTTTTTATTAAGCATCTCAAGTTTATACAAAGTAAATTTCTCGAACTTTGAAACTCTCAGCCGCACAGAATCTCCCCATCAGCCAGGGCTCAACATTTCCATTTGCTGGTGTCCCTGTCTCACTGCAGTTATTGTCTCCCTCTCACCATCTCCATCTGTTGGCATTTCTGTCTCTCTGCAGCTACTATCCCCTTCTAACCACCTCCATCTGCTTGTGTCCCTATCTCAGTCCAGTTACAACCCCCCTTTAACCAACTCCATCTTCTGGTGTCCCTGAATCACTGCACTTACTCTCCGCTCTCATTTTCTCACTCTGCTGGTGTCCCTGTCTCACTTCAGTTACTGACCCCCCTCATCATCTCCATCTGCTGGTGTCCCTGTCCCACTGCAATTACTCCCCCATCTCACTATCTCCGTCTGCTATTGTTCATATTTAACTGCAGTTAATGCCCCCTCTCACCATCTGCATTTGTTGGTGTCCCTGTCCAACTGCAGTTACTATCACCCTCTCACCATATGCATCTGCTGGTGACCATGTCTCACTTCAGTTACTGCCCATCTCACCATCTCCATCTGCATGCGTTCCTATCTCACTGCAGTGACTGTCCCCTCTCACAATCTCCATCTGCTGGTGTCCCTTTCTCATTGCAGTTGCGGACCCCTCTCGCCATCTCCTGGTGGCCCTGCCACACTGCAGGTACTGTCCCCTTTTGCCATCTTCATCTGCTGGCGTGCCAGACCCACTGCAGTTAGTGTTCCCATCTCATCATCTCCATTTGCTGGTGTCCTGTCTCAGTACATTTACTGCCCCCCTCTCACCAACTCCATATTCTGGTGTCCCTATCTCACTGGACTTATTGTCGCCTCTCTTCTGCTCACTCTGTTGGTTTCCCTGTCTCACTCCAGTTACTCCCCAATCTCACCATCTATGTCTGCTGGTGTTCCTGTCGCACTGTAATTAATGCCCCTTTTCACAATCTCCATTTGCTCGTGTCCCTGTGTCACTGCTGTTACTGCCCTCTCTCACCATCTCCATCTGCTTGTGTTCCTATCTCACAGCAGTTACATTCCCATTCTCACCATCTCCATCTGCTCCCCTCCCTGCCTCACTGAAGTTACTGTCCCCATCTTGCCATCTCCATCTGCTGGCATGCCTGGTTCACTGCAGTTATTGGCCCCTCTCACCATCTCTATCTGCTGGTGTCTCTTTCTGACTGCAGTTGCAGCCCCCTCTCGCCATCACCACCAGCTGGAGTCCCTTTTTCACTGCAATTACTGTCCCCTCTCACCATCTCCATCTGCTGGTGTCCCTGTCTCACTGTCGCTACTGCACCCTCTCACAATCTCCATCTTCTTTTATCCCAGTCTAACTGCAATTACTGTCCCCTCTCACCATCTCCATCTGCTGGTGTCCCTGTCACGCTGCAGGTGCTGCCCCATCTCACCATCTCCATCTGCTGGTGTCCCAGTCTCACTGCAGCTACTGCCCCCTCTCACCATCTCCATCTGCTGGTGTCCCTGTCAAGCTGCAGGTGCTGCCCCATCTCACCATCTCCATCTGCTGGTGTTTTCTCGTGTTTTCTGGTGTTTCCTGGCCAGTTTTTTCCACCAGCACATTTCGAGGATCCCATTTGAAACTGATTTGTTTTGTTTCAATCTCTCGTCATTCCCGCTGGATCTCCTCACTTCATCACTGGTTCTTGTCTGGGAATGGAAACCTCACAGGATCCTGATCCTGACCCCGGTGCAGGGACCATGTTGTAAAGTATAGGTGCCTGGATCTCGAGTGAGAACCCTGACAAATTCCACCCTCAAATTGTGTCGCTATGAAAGCTGTTCTGATCCTAGATGTGCTGCTTTTGTGGAAGATACGTGGGCCATTATTTGTTCCAATCCCCCTCCAGTTTTTTTCCTTCACATATTTTTGAAATAGTTTGATGACTGTGCTGGTGCTATTATCTTCTTTTCACTTGTATTAGACAATTTCATCAACACTGCTTTTAATTTCCACCCTTTCTTCGACTTCAAATGGTACTTCTCTGAAACTGCTTCCCCCCCTTCCCCCCACGCCCCTCCCCGCCCCCCGCCCAAACCACTTCCTCGACTTCTCGACCTCCATTTCAGGGTACTGACTGTCCACCAATATCTACTACAATCTCACCATCTTCCACAGCTACCTTGATTATACATCCTCCAACCCTGCTACCTGTAAAGACTCTGTCCACTCTTCCATTTTCACCACCTGTGCTCCATCTGTTCCAATGATGCTAACTTTCACAACAGTGCTTCTGAAATGTCATTCTTTTTTCCTCAGCCGAAGATTCCCCTCCAGTGTGATTACCCTGACCATGTGAATCTAATTTCCCATGTTACTGTCTTCACCCCTTACCCTCCCTTCCAGAACTAAGAGAAGATTCTCCTTGTCCCCAACTTCCAAACCATTAGCCTCCTCATTCAATGCTTCATGCTCCAACATTTCTGACACATCCAGCTAAGTCCATCAGCAACCAGATATGCTGCTCCCCTTCCGTCTCCCCAGCGCTTTGCGACCCTATGCCGACTCCTCTATCACCCAACATCCGTTCCCTTCCTAAGAGCACCTTTCCATGCAAGCACAGGATATGTAATACTTGCCATTCACCTCCTCCCTTCCTGATGTCTAAGGCCTTAATCAATTCTTCCAGGCGATTTTCTTGCACTTCTTCCAACATAGTAACTGTATACAGTGCACCCAAATTTGTCTTCTGTACATCGGAAAAGTCTGTTCAGTCCATAATCATGACCGTGAGTTTCCAGTCGTTTGTCATGTTAATTTTTCATCCCACTCCCGTTCTGACATTGCTACTCTCGACCTTCTACAATAATACACTGAGACTCACCAAGGAACAGCACCGGATTTTCTGATTCGGCATTAATAGCTTGTCGGACCAACGCTGAGATTAAATACTTCCACTTACACCCATTGCTCAAACGTTCTCAGATTGCTTGGGCTGGTATGCAGAATGGCTACACCCGAATCACTGGAATTACAGGGTGTGTGGGGCCTGTAATAGCTGTAAATCAGGAGGTGGAAGGAAGAGAGGAACGTGGTGAAATTACAATCACCATGGAAACGGTTCTGAGCAAACTAATGGAGCTGCGGTCTGACAAGTCACCAGGTCGTGATGGTCTTCATCCTAACGTCTAAATAGAGGTGGTTAATGAGTTAGTAGATGTGCCGGAGTTAATTTATGAAAATTCCGTGGATCCTGGAAAGGTTCCATCAGACTGGAATGTAGCAAATAAAGCCCCTCGAGTCAAGAAGCGGGGAGGCAGAAAAGAGGTAACCATATGCCAGTTAGCTTGACGTCTTCGTGGGAAAGATGTTAGAATCAATCATTAAGGAGGCTATAGCTGAGCACTTAGAACAACTCAAAGTAATCAGAAATAGTCGGCATATTTTGGTAAAAGTGATATCATGTTTAACCAATTTATTGGAGTTCTTTGAATGAGTAACATGTGCTGTGGATAAAGGGGAGCCCGTTGACCTGCTGTACTTGGATTTCCAGAACGCATTTGACAAGTTGCCACATAAAAGGTTATTGTGCACATTAGGAGCTCATGGCGTAGAGGCTAACATTTTAGAATTGGAATTAGAACATTAGAGCACAGTACAGGCCCTTCGTCCCTCGATGTTGTGCCGACCTGTGAAACCATCTGACCTACACTATTCCATTTTCATCCATATGTCTATCCAATGACCACTTAAATGCCCTTAAAGTTGGCGAGTCTACTACTGTTGCAGGCAGGGCGTTCCACGCCCCTACTACTCTCTGAGTAAAGAAACTACTTCGAACATCTGTCCTATATCTATCACCCCTCAACTTAAAGCTATGTCCCCTCGTATTTGCCATCACCATCCGAGGAAAAAGACTCTCACTATCCACCCTATCTAACCCTCTGATTATCTTATATGTCTCTATTAAGTCACCTCTCCTCCTACTTCTCTCCAGCGAAAACAACCTCAAGTACCTCAGCCTTTCCTCATAAGACCTTCCCTCCATACCAGGCAACATCCTAGTAAATCTCCTCTGCACCCTTTCCAAAGCTTCCACATCCTTCCTATAATGCGCTGACCAGAACTGCACGCAATACTCCAGGAGCGGCCTCACCAGAGTTTTGTACAGCTGGATCTGGACACCAAGATCTCTCTGTTCATCTACACTACCAAGAATCTTCCCATTAGCCCAGTACTCTGCATTCCTGTTACTCCTTCCAAAGTGAATCACCTCACACTTTTCCACATTAAACTCCATTTGCCAACTCTCAGCCCAGCTCTGCAGCCTATCTATGTCCCTCTGTACCCTACAACATCCTTCGGCGCTATCCACAACTCCACCGACCTTAGTGTCATCCACAAATTTACTAACCCACCCTTCTACACCCTCTTCCAGGACATTTATAAAAATGACAAACTACAGTGGCCCCAAAACAGATCCTTTCGGTACACCACTAGAAACTAAACTCCAGGATGAACATTTGCCATCAACCACCACCCTCTGTCTTCTTTCAGCTAGCCAATTTCTGCTCCAAAGCACTAAATCACCTTCAACCCCATACTTGCGTATTTTCTGCAATAGCCTACCGTGGGGAACCTTATCAAACGCCTTACTGAAATCCATATACACCACATCCACTGCTTTACCCTCATCCACCTGTTTGGTCACCTTCTCGAAAAACTCAATAAGGTTTGTGAGGCACGACCTACTCTTCACAAAACCGTGCTGAATATCGCTAATGAAATTATTCTTTTCAAGATGATTATAAATCCTATCTCTTATAACCTTTTCCAACATTTTACCCACAACCGAAGTAAGGCTCACAGGTCTATAATTACCAGGGCTGTCTGTACTCCCCTTCTTGAACAAGGGGACAACATTTGCTATCCTCCAGTCTTCCGGCACTATTCCTGTCGACAATGACGACTTAAAGATCAAGGACAAAGGCTCTGCAATCTCCTCCCTAGCTTCCCAGAGAATCCTAGGATAAATCCCATCTGGCCCAGGGGACGTGTCTATTTTCACTCTTTCCAAAATTGCTAACACCTCCTCCTTGTGAACCTCAATCCCATCTAGCCTCGTAGTCTGAATCTCAGTATTCTCCTCAACAACATTTCCTTTCTCTACTGTAAATACTGACGAAAAATATTCATTTAATGCTTCCCCTATCTCCTCTGATTCCACACACAACTTCCCACTACTATCCTTAATTGGCCCTAATCTAACTCTAGTCATTCTTTTATTCCTGATATACCTGTAGAAAGCCTTAGGGTTTTCCCTGATCCTATCCGCCAATGACTTCTCGTGTCTTCTCCTTGCTCTTCTTAGCTCTCCCTTTAGATCCTACCTGGCTAGCTTGTAACTCGCAAGCGCCATAACTGAGCCTTCATGTCTCATCCTAACATAAGCCTTCTTAGCATGGGTCGAAGAATGGCTGGCTGGCAGACAACAGGGACTATGCAAAATGGGTCCTTTTCTGATGAGCTGGATGTGACGAGTGAAGTCCTGTAGGGGTCTGTGCTGGTGCCTCAACTTTTTACAATTTATATCACTGATTTAGATGAGGGGAGCGATGGTTTGGCAGCAAAATTTCCAGATGACACAGAGATAGGTAAGAAGCTATGTTACGAAGAGGACATAGGGAGGCTGCAGACCAATATAGATGGGTTGAATGAGTGGGACACAATCTAGCAGATGTGAAGTTGTTCACTTTGGCAAGAAGGATAAAAAAAAAGTGTATTACTTAAACGGAGAACAACTGCAGAATTCCGAGATACAGAGGGATCTCAGTGTTTGAGTGCAGTAGTGACAAAAAGTTAGTATGTGGGTACGGCAAGTCACAAACATGGCTAATAGAATGCTATTCTTTATTACGGGAAGAATTGAAAATAAAAGGAAGGATGCTATGCTTCAGTTATACCGGGAATTGGCGAGACTACATCTCGAATACTGTGCGCAGTTTTGGTCTCCTTAATTAAGGCAGGATGTAAATGCGTTGGAGGCGGTTCAGAGGAGGTTTACTGGATTGATACCTGGAATCAGCATGTTCTGTTATGAGGAAAGGTTGGAAAGACTGGGCTTATTTTCACTGGCATTTAGAAGAGTGAGGTGACACTTGATTGAATTATATAAGATCCTGAACGTTCTTGACAAGGTGGATGTGGAAAGGATGTTTCCTCTTGTGGGTGAGCCCATAACTAGCGGACACTGTTTTAAAATTAGCCTTCACTGTTTTAGGACAGAGCTGACGAGATTTTTTGTTTTGTGCGACGTTGGAACACTGTGGCTCGACGATGGTGGACGTGGGGTCACTGAATATATTTAAGGCAGAAGTATATGGATTCTTGTTAGGCAAGGGAATTGCAGGTATCATAGACATTTGGGAGAGTGGAATGCGAAGAACAAACAGATCAGCCATGACCTTATTGAATGCGGAGAAGGCTTGAGGGGCCGAATGGCCTACTTCTACTCCTAATTCGGATGTTCCTATGTGCGTGACCCCCCTCTGCCAGTGTATTTCGGGTTAACCATTTCTCGGTCACCTCTTGCTCACTTCCCTCTTCCTGCTGCTCTCCAATGTTGTGTTTCCACCTGCTCCAACATTGACTCCGCCAGTGCATTTTGCGTCGTCCAGTTGTTGGGCACCTCTTGCCCATTGGTGATGACAATACATTCATGAACTGGAAACACTGGGACCCACCTTTGGGCTGTTCTCAGTTGTTGTGTTTATTCATTAATTGAATAATTGATGTAAACGGATATTTCACCGCACTCTTGAACTGTTCTCTGAACTTGGACTGAGTTGCCCCATAAATAAATGTGTTTGTGCAACAACTTAAAGTGCGCAGCATAAATCCAACTCTTCGAAATGTATATTCAGAATCGTTGAAATCCCTGGGAGCTGTTCCTGTAATGTTATAATACAAGAATTGAATAACGTACACCAACCACAGAAGTATGAAGCTGCCAGATATAGTGAAGAGTAAAATCACAGACTTCCTTCTGCTGTCCATCTCTGGGTCACTGTGATTCTCTCTCTTGCTCTGAGCCCTCAGTCCCTTACGGACTCGACTGACCACTAAAATGTATCTGACTGTCAATGCATTCAGCAACAGAATTAAAGTGAATGGGAGCAATGGGGTTAGAACCGTAGCAAACCAATCAAATCCAACCCATCCAGGCTCAGTGAAACAGCTGGGCTTTGTATAACAGCCCCATGGTACATCGTTGATTATCTCTCTAGGTTCATATATAAAATAGTACGGAACGTTTTTCAAACAAAGCAGAATGCAGCTTTTTGTGAGAACCACAGCCGCAGTTTTCTTGGTGCAATATTTTGTTTTCAGCTTCTGGCAACAAATGGCCACAAATCGATCAAAGGAGAAAGTGACGGTGAACCAGACAGAACAGTCTGTGGCTGCACGGAGCAGGACAGTGGTAACACTACACACAGGGGTGATGTCCAGGAAAGATCCTGGAAAATAATAAGAACTGATCCTAAATAGTATAACCGCAGTGATAATGACCAGTAGATCCGCCATTGCCATAGCCACCAGGTAGCAAGTGGTACAAATGGAGAGGCCGCACTTACCCCGGGCCAGGATTACAATCGCCACTATATTAACTGTAAGAGAGAGAAGGGGAAAAACACTGGAAATTACTGATCAAAGATTCTCTGTGTCTGTCATACACAGTAAGGTCAGGACTTTATCACAAATAAACGAGTGGGTTGGGTCGGAAGTTAAAACTTTAAAATCTGAACCGTGACCCCAACCCACCTCCGAGTCACCCACTACTGTGTCTAACAGAGTCAGGACAGGGAGTGGGTCAGAAAACTGGTCGCAGGAAGCAGTTTGCAAATTTCAACATTTTAATGAGGCTGGAAGTTTCTTATTTAATCTGTGTTGCAGATTTAACTGTGGCCGGACAGTTTTCCACGTTACAACGCAAGCTACATACAAAGGCATGTGTGCTTGGAAATCGGAACCATGCACCCCTCTGGGATCGGATTCCCCCCTGTGAATAGCTGCTCACCAGTATCAGATCAAACCCTAGGTCTTACCTGCACCACGAGATGAGACCACCAACTCAGGTTCGGCTGCCCCCCTCTGGGATCGAACCCCCTCTATTTAGACTCCCCCTGGATCATTCCACCCCCTCCCCCCGCCCCCCAGTGATCAGATCACCCCAATAGAATTAGATTCCCACCCATGATGAGACCCCACCTCCCTGGAATTTACTGCCCCAGGAATCAGGTCTCCCCTCCAACGTGTCTTGGATCAGACACTCCCCCTCCGCTCCCCTACCCCATAATCAGACTATGCTACAGGATAGGAGACCACCCCCGTGACTGAGGATAAAACTCTCCTTTCTGATTCCCCTCACCTGACTCAGATCCCATTGCAGGCAATGCAAACCCTCACTGAGATTGGTGGGTGAAGAGCCCAGCAATCGGAGATGTCACGAATGTCACGCCTTGAAGTTTGGGATTATACACCTGCCTCCGCTCCCACCCGATATCAGGCAGATCCCCCGCATACCCAGGGTGAACGTTTGGAACACCCTGGTCCTGAGGCCTGATCCAGAATCCTCCTGCCTAACTGGAAGCTAAGCCTATCAATCAGACTGACTTCACTGCGGCGAACCTGTCAAGGATAAAATAAACAGTCCATGGAGTCAAAACTCTGCGACACCTCTCCTGACCTAGGTTACCCTATTAATATCCAAGCCGAAGCACTGCAGAAAAAAAATCAAAATACTGTAACTACTGTAAATCGGAGAAAAATAAGAAATGTTGAAAACACTAAGCAGGTCAGACAGCATCTGTGGAGAGAGGAACAAAGTTAAAGCTTCAGGTTGATAATTTTTAATATCTTCCGGTTCTGATGAAAACCTAACAGTTTTAATGCAATGATGGAGCCAGTGAAAAGTGCTGATGGGGGGAAGAAAGAACAATGGGGAGGGTTTGTGATCTGATGCAGCGCAAGGGTGAGTCAATGGTAAAAGGGATTATAGTGCAAGGCGAAAGGGTAAATTAAAGATACACAGGAGGTGCAACTGGTTACAACAGAATAACAGAGCCAGAGGGGAGCATGGAAAATCTGGAAAAGAGGAGAAGGCTCCAGTGGCCTGGAAAATTGACAGAGTATGGTGGGTAGACCCAAGGCGTATGGACCAGACTGCCAGCTGTGTATCAATAAAGGATTCCCACTCCAAGCACCAGCTGCATTCCCATAATTCAATACCAGCCCACACCGTTCGAGAAAGTGGGAGCAATGGTTGTAATCTGATTTTTTTTTAAATCTAAAGGGTGAGTTTTACAGTCAGTGAAACGCCCAATTAAAAAATAATCAGCACTGTTCCTCATTTAGTTTCAGTAGAAGAGTGTAGAAACTTGAGGAGAGAGGAGTCAGAATGGGAGTGGTATGTCGAATTAAACTGATCTGTGACTGAACGTTCAGGATCGCACTAGCAGTCTGAACAGAGGATTCCAGCAAAGCAATCACTCAATCTGTATTTGCTGCTCTCCAAATGTCCAGGAGACACAATCGTTAACAACAAGAACAGTTGCTAAATAGCAAGAGGTGCAGCAAATCAGTGCTTCACCTGGAATGAGTGTTTGGCGCCTTGGCCAGTGGGAAATGAGGAGGTGAACGGGCAGATGTTACATCTCCTGCACTTGCACAGGAAGGTGCTGGCCATACGAACATACATGTGAACATACGAATTAGGAGCAGGAGTAGGCCTCTCAGGCCTTCGAGCCTGCTTCGCCATTCAATAAGTTCATGGCTGAACTGATTACTCCAAAATTTCCACCTACTCCAATAACTTTCAACTCACTTGCCTATCAAGTATCTATCTACCTCTGCCTTCAAAATATTCAAAGAATATGCTTCCACCACCTTTTCAGGAAGAGAATTCAAAAGACTAACCACCCTCTGAGAGAAACGCACTTCTCCTCATCTCTGTCTTACATGGGCAACCCCTTATTTTTAAACAGTGAGTTCTAGATTCTCCCACAACGGGAAATATCCTTTCCACATCCATCCTGTTACGATCCCCCCAGGATCTTATATGTTCCACCGTAATCGCCTCTTACTCTTCTAAATTCCAGCGAATACAAGCCTGGCCTGTCCAATCTTTCCTCATAAGACAGACCGCCCATTCCAGGTAGTGCAGTAAACTTTCTCTGCACTGCCTCCAACGCATTTACATCCTTCCTTAAAGAAGGAGACCAGTACTGAACACGGTACTCCAGATGTGGTCTCACCAATGCTCTGTATATCTGTAGCCATCCTTCCAACATTTGGATTCAATTCCACTCGTGATAAACAATAATATTTTATTAACTTTCCTAATTATGTGCTGTACCTGCATACTAACCGTTTGCGATTCACCCAGATCATTTGGGGTAATTGAGGAGTGAAACACGGTGTCACAAAGAATAGGGGAGACGGGAGAGGAGCAGAATATATGGTTGGTGTTGGAATTGGTTGCATTTGGCCGAAATATTGGAGGCTTGAGGGGTAGAAGGTGAGGACAAGGAGATCCTTATATGGTTCTGTCAGGGATGCAGTATCATGGGAAATGGGATGGAAACGGTCGAGGGCCCTGTTAACCACAGGAGAGAGGATTTCTTGGCTGAGGGTAAATGAAGGAATTTCTGGAGCACTGGTGTGGAAGAATGGTACCATTGGAACTGATGGAAGGGTATTGGCGAAACTGGCAGAATGGAACCGATTGTTTATAAGAAGTGGGGTGGGAGAAGTATAATCAAGGTAGCTGTAGGAGTCGGTGGGCTCATCATAGATATTGGTGGACAGCCAATCTTCTGAAATGGAGGTAGAGAGGTCAAGGAAGGTAAATGGAATGTCAGTGAGAGCCCTGTGAAGGCCACATAGAAGTGAACATTCAAAGCAACTGTACAGCTCAAGGCAAAAGAAGGAAATAGCACCAGAACAGTCATCAAGGCACTGGATAAAAAATGTGTAGGAGGGGAGCTGAATAGGATTGGATCAAAGAAAGATTCACATATACTACACAAAGACATTTTGGTTAGGATCCCATACAGCCCCCATTGTGAAACAATTTAATTGTGGAATATCCCATTTTGTTTTTACAACGGAGGTTTAAACAGCTATCTTTAACAACAGGGTCCCTGCACTGGGGTCAGGATTAGGATCCTGCGGGTATTTTCATTGCCAGTGGAGAAGTGAGAAAGAGCAGGGTTATAGCGCGATGGGCGAGCGAATGAAATAAAACAAACTAATTCCAAATTGGCCCTCAAAATTTGCCAGCAGGAGTTCGTGGAGAGGAAAAGGCCAGCAAGGGACCTCATGCTGTCTGTCAGGCAATTTCTCATCCATTTTGAGTATAACGACAGCTCGGGTTGGCTGGACGTTGGACCAGAGAGGGACTGACTGACATGGACAGAAATGTAAATGCACTTTTGGAGTGCAGCTCCGAACGCCGAAGGAAAGAAGTCTTGCAGGACAGCCGGCACAGCATGACCCAATGGATTACGATTCAAAACTTAAAGAAGGAAGAGAGATCTCTGATGGGACAATCTAAACTGTCAAATAATAGCGAATGCATTCAAAAAAAGAAAAAAAAGTCCGGATCGTGAAGGTAGAAATTGGAGAGCTATTTGATGAAGTATGCAAAGAGAGTGCAAATTCTGGTTCCGATGGATTGCATCTACACATGCCTAAAGCAATCCGAAAGAGATAGCAGAGGCGCAATTATCTGTGCATTAATAATGATCAAAACAGGGAAGAGTGCTAGATGACTGACAGACAGCTAATGTGAATATTATATTTAAAACTGAAGATCTAACAAGCTAAGGAACTGTAGACCAGTTAGCATAACGCCAGAGTAGTCAGTACATATTTCAAAAGGAAGGTTGAACTTGATCAATCGTATTGAATTATTTGAATAATATCAGAATGAGTAGATAAAAGCAATACAGTAGATATAAAATGCATTAAGTTTCGAAAGGCATTCGAGAAGGGGCCACACAGCCGACACATGAATAATCTCAGACCAAGTGGAGTTATGGGGCAAGCAGCAAAAGGGACAGAAAGCTGGTTCCAGAAACAGAAAACAGAGAGTAGGAGTGAAAGGCATTTCCTCAGATTAGCGGGAAGTTCCGCAAAGATCAGTGCTGGAAACATTGTCATTCACCAGTTACATAAACGATATGAACTCGGGAAGCAGAAACACGCTTTCAAAAGTTGCATGCAAATCCAGATTGAGAGCGCAGTTAATTGAGGAAGAATGCAACAAAATATCTGAAGATATTAGCAATGATAATTGATAAACTTGCAGCGTGGACATTTAAATGGAAAATTAATTTAATTGTTGCTAAATGTGAATGTTGATCAGAAGAATGGGCTTCCCAAATACTCCTTGCAAAATAAGTGTCTGATAGGGAAAGATGTTCAGGTGGATAGATTCCCAAATCGTTTGAAGTAGCAACACGGGTGAACAAGGTCATACAAATATAAACAAAGGACTGGAGCTCATTCCTAGAAGAATGGAATCACAATAGTAAACACCAGATATTAAACTAATATGGAAACTTTGTTATTCAACACTTAGCGTACTGTATACAGTTCTGGTTTCCATATTACACCCAATAATACCTAACCATTGGTATCAGGTATTCGAACATGCGACTAAACAAAGTAAGAGCAGGGGTCGGTTATTCTGCCCCTCGATCCTGCTCCACCATTCCATAAGATGTTAGCTGTTCTCTCTGTGGGGTCAACTCCACTTCACTGCTACAACCGACAATTCTGTACAATTCTGCAGTAACACATACTCCCAGTAATACACGGTCACAGGCATCAGATGTTCCTCTCGGTACGATTCTCCGCCAACAGATACCCCCAGTAATACTTGAACACTTGGGTCAGGCGTTCCACTCCTGTTAGAGACACACGTTCATTACAATTCTACAGTAGCAGATACTGCTGTACAAATATCCTCGACTGCTGACAGCACTGACTTCATGTTATTGCACTACATTTGATAATTTGACTTGGCCATCAAACTTAAAAAGTAACATTTATTTCGATAGGAAAAAAAAATGTAACAGCAGTGAGCTTTCGGTTTTCCTTTTCATTGAAATGATATTACTGATCGTTTGTCTGTAGAACGGTGAGCACTAGATCAGCATGTAACATAATCAGTCACCGAGTAAAACCAGAGACCAGCGCACACACCGATTTACACAATTTCAATAGTTATAGTCACTTACCAGGAACACCAATGAGGGCGAGGATCAGGTAATATATTTTCGTGACAAATTGAATTAGAAGACGCATGTTTCTTCGTGCTGCAGGCAATCCCTCTGCATTAAAGTCTGAAGCGATACCTTCACAGAGCCTGTAATTTATACCCTGTGGGATCTCCTCGGAGATATTAAGGTTGCAACATCATTCAACTTAAAAAAAAAATTTAATCAAAAGGAGTACAACAGCAAGTTCATTCCGGTTGGTAATAGAACATATGTAGTCCTGAGACTGAATTTCACATTCCAAATCAAACTAGTTAGCCAACACAAAGTAGAAACTTTATTCTCCCAGAAATAAGGTTGGGCTTTCTAACATCATCAGTCCCATCTTTAAATCGCATGTTGTTTCACTGATGAACATTCAGTAATTAAACTCCAAAAGTTAAGAGTATCCTTCTCAGGGCTGTTCTACTGCAGTCTGTGTTGCTGATATCCTCTTCAACTTTAGACATTCAGTTAAGTAATTAAACAGATTTCTTTTTTGACTATGCATTACAGAATTCAGCTGGCACAACATCTGAAATTAATTCAACATATCTGCCTTTGAAACCTAGTCCCCGTAATGGTGCCATGAAACTATTTATTGATTGTCGTAAAAATTGATCCAGTTCACTAACGTCCTTCAGGGAAGGAAATCTGCTGTATTTACCCGGTCTGGACTACATGGGACTTCTGATCCACAGCAATGTGGTTAACCCGCAACAGCTCTGTGAAATGGCTTAGCAAGTTCCACTGTTGTCAAGAGATGGGGAACAAATGCTGGCTTTGCCAGCGAAACCCACATCCCATGAATGAATAAAAAAATAAGTAAAACTGCTCCTCCAACAACTCAAGAAGTTCAAAACCATCCAGGACAAAGCAGCCCGCTTGATTGGAACTCCATCCACGAAAATTCACTCCCTCCACCACCGATGCACAGTGTCAGCGGTGTGTCCCATCTGCAAGATGCACTGCAGCAATGCACCAAGGCTCCTTAGACAGCACGTTCCAAACCCGTGACCTCCACCACCGAGAAGGACATGGACAGTAGATACATTGAACATCACCACCTGCAAGTTCCCCTCAAAGCCACATGCCATCCTGACTTGGAACAATATCGCCGTTCCTTCGCTGCCGCTGGGTCCAATTCCTGGAACTGCCTTCCTAAAAGCACTGTGGGTGTACCTACCTCAGATGGCCTGCAGAGGCTCAAGAAAGTGGCTGACCACCGCCTTCTCAAGGGCAATTCAAGGGATGTCCAATTACTGCTGGCCTGGCTAGTGAAGCCCACATCCACATAAACGAGAGAAAAAACAAACTGATACAGCCCCTCCAACTGATGCATCAACTCCAACTGACACAGTCCTCAAATGAACAACTCAAAATTATAGATACAATGAAACTAATAAATCATCTCACAATGATATGAACCCTCAAAAATACAGCTCCTCACAGTAATAATGCAACTCAAGCTATGACAGTACGCCAAACTAACATAGTTCCTCAAAGTAATTCAGCTCCTCAAATTACCACAGTACTGTAAACTAATACAGCACACAAAGAACAAAGAACAAAGAACAAAGAAAATTACAGCACAGGAACAGGCCCTTCGGCCCTCCAGGCCTACGCCGATCCAAATCCTCTATCTAAACCTGTCGCCTATTTTCTAAGGGTCTGTATCTCTTTACTTCCTGCCCATTCATGTATCTGTCCAGATACATCTTAAAAGACGCTATCATGCCCGCGTCTACCACCTCCACTGGCAATGCGTTCCATGCACCCACCACCCTCTGCGTAAAGAATTTTCCACGCATATCCCCCCTAAACCTTTCCCCTTTCACTTTGAACTCGTGTCCCCTAGTAATTGAATCCCCCACTCTGGGAAAAAGCTGCTTGCTATCCACCCTGTCTATACCTCTCATGATTTTGTACACCTCAATCAGGTCCCCCTTCAACCTCCGTCTTTCTAATGAAAATAATCCTAATCTACTCAACCTCTCTTCATAGCTAGCGCCCTCCATACCAGGCAACATCCTGGTGAACCTCCTCTGCACCCTGTCCAAAGCATCCACATCCTTTTGGTAATGTGGCGACCAGAACTGCACGCAGTATTCCAAATGTGGCCGAACCAAAGTCCTATACAACTGTAACATGACCTGCCAACTCTTGTACTCAATACCCCGTCCGATGAAGGAAAGCATGCCGTATGCCTTCTTGACCACTCTATTGACCTGCGTTGCCACCTTCAGGGAACAATGGACCTGAACACCCAAATCTCTCTGGACATCAATTTTCCATATGACTTTTCCATTTACTGTATAGTTCACTCTTGAATTGGATTTTCCAAAATGCATCACCTCGCATTTGCACTGATTGAACTCCATCTGCCATTTCTCTGCCCAACTCTCCAGTCTATCTATATTCTGCTGTATTCTCTGACAGTCCCCTTCACTATCTGCTACTCCACCAATCTTAGTGTCGTCAGCAAACTTACTAATCAGACCACCTATACTTTCCTCCAAATCATTTATGTATATCACAAACAACAGTGGTCCCAGCACGGATCCCTGTGGAATACCACTGGTCACACGTCTCCATTTTGAGAAACTCATTTCCACTGCTACTCTCTGTCTCCTGTTGCCCAGGCAGGTCTTTATCCATCTAGCTAGTACATTTGGACCCCATGCACCTTCACCTTCTCCATCAGCCTACCATGTGGAACCTTATCAAACGCCTTACTGAAGTCCATGTATACGACATCTACAGCCCTTCCCTGATCAATCAACTTTGCCACTTCCTCAAAGAATTCTATTAAGTTGGTAAGACATGACCTTCCCTGCACAAAACCATGTTGCCTATCACTGATAAGCCCATTTTCTTCCAGATGGGAATAGATCCTATCCCTCAGTATCTTCTCCAGCAGCTTCCCTAACACTGACGTCAGGCTCACCGGTCTATAATTACCTGGATTATCCCTGCTACCCTTCTTAAACAAGGGGACAACATTAGCAATTCTCCAGTCCTCCGGGACTTCACCCGTGTTTAAGGATGCTGCAAAGATATCTGTTAAGGCCCCAACTATTTCCTCTCTCGCTTCCCACAGTAACCTGGGATAGATCCCATCCGGACCTGGGGACTTGTCCACCTTAATGCATTTTAGAATACCCAACACTTCCTCCCTCCTTATGCCGACTTGACCTAGAGTAATCAAACATCTGTCCCTAACCTCAACATCTGTCATGTCCCTCTCCTCGGTGAATACCGATGCAAAGTACTCATTTAGAATCTCATCCAGTTTCTCTGACTCCACGCATAACTTTCCTCCTTTGTCCTTGAGTGGGCCAATCCTTTCTCTAGTTACCTTCTTGCTCCTTATATATGAATAAAAGGCTTTGGGATTTTCCCTAACCCTACTTGCTAAAGATATTTCATGACCCCTTTTAGCCCTCTTAATTCCTCATTTCAGATTGCGCCTACAATCCCGATATTCTTTCAAAGCTTCGTCTTTCTTCAACCGCCTAGACCTTATGTATGCTTCCTTTTTCCTCTTAGCTAGTCTCACAATTTCACCTGTCATCCATGGTTCCCTAATCTTGCCATTTCTATCCCTCATTTTCACAGGAACATGTCTCACCTGCACGCTAATCAACCTCTCTTTAAAAGCCTCCCACATATCAAATGTGGATTTACCTTCAAACAGCTGCTCCCAATCTACATTCCCCAGCTCCTGCCGAATTTTGGTATAGTTGGCCTTGCCCCAATTTAGCACTCTTCCTTTAGGACCACTCTCGTCTTTGTCCATGAGTATTCTAAAACTTACGGAATTGTGATCACTATATCGCATCATTAAAATTCAAGGCATGGACAAAGACCATTCAATCCATCTAATCATCATTCACATTGAAAGAACAAACCACCTTAATCCCACTTGTCAGCTCTTGGTACTTGGCCCTATAGGCTATGGCGCCTCAGCATTTTTACACCCAGCATGGTGCGGGTTTGGAACTCATTGCCTCAAAGGTTGGTCGAGACAGAAAACCTCATGACATTTAAACAACACCAGGATGCGGTGGTATAGTGGTATTGTCACTGGGCTGGCAACGCCGAGTTCCAGGGTATTGCTCTGGGGACATGTGTTCGAATACCACCACAGAAGAAGGTAGAAGTAAATTTCAACAGACTAGTCAAGCAACAGACTGACATAGTCATACTCACGGAATCATGACTTCCAGACAATGTCCCAGACACTCCCATCACGATCCCCAGGTATGTCCTGTCCCACCGGCTGGACAGAGCCCGCAGAGGTGGTGGCAAAGTGGTAGACAGTCGGGAGGCGGCTGCCCTGGGAGTCCTCAACATCGACTCCAGACCCCATGAAGTCTCATGGCATGAAGTCAAACATGGGCAAGGAAACCTCCTGCTAATAACTAACACCACCCTTCCTCAGCTGATGAGTCAGCACTCCGCCATGCTAAGCATCACTTTGAGGAAGGACTGAGGGTGGCAAGGGCAGAGAATGTACTCTGGGTGGGGGTCTTCAATGTCTATTACCCATGTGTGGCTCTTTTGTACCACTACTGACCGAGATGGCCGTGTTCTAAAGGGAATAGCTGCTAGACTGCATATATGGCAGGTAGTGAGGGAACCAACAATAGGGAAAAAAACATACTTGACCTCGTCCTCACCAACCTGCCTGCCTCAGATGCATCTGTCCGTGACTTTATTGGTAGGAGTGACCACCGCATAGTCCTTGTGGAGACGAAGTCCCACCTCCACATGGGGATATTCTCCAGCGTGTTGTGTGACATTACCACTGTACTAAATGGGATAGATTTCGATCAGATCTACCAATGCAAAACTGGGCATCCATGAGGCGCTTTGGGCCATCAGCATCAGCAGAATTGTGCACAACCACGGTTTGTAAACTTTTGGCCCAGCAGAACCCCACTCTATCATGACCATTAAGCCAGGAGACCAAACCTGATTCAATGAAGAGTGCAGGATGGCATGCCAGGAGCAGCACCAGACATACCTCAAAATGAGGTGTCAACCTGGTGAAGCTTCAACACAGGACTACATGCGTGTCAAACTGCGTAAACAGCATGCAATAGACAGAGCTAAGTGATCCCATAACCAATGTATCAGATATAAGCTCTGCAGTCAAGCCACATCAAGCCGTGAATGGTGGTGGAAATTAAACAACTAACTGGCGGAGGTGGCACAACAAATATCCCCATCTGCAATGATGCGGGGGTCCAGCACATCAGTGTGGAAGATAAGGCTGAAGCATTTGCAACAATCTTCAGCCAGAAGTGCCGAGTTGATGATCCATCTCGGCTTTCTCCTGATGTGCCGATTCCCACAGCTGCCTTGATTGTACTGCCTCCTACCCCGTTTCTGGAAAGATGCTGTTGCATTCTCCCAGTTTCCCCACCTCCATTTCATCTGTTCCAACGATGCTACATTCCATAACATTGCTTCCGAACTGTTTCATTATTCCTAAGCCGAGGATTCACCTCCACTGTGTTTAAAAGGGCCGATAACCATGTCCATCCCATTTCCACGTTATTGCCTTCAGTTCTTCTCCTCCCAGCCAGAACCATGATAAGGTTCCCCTTGTCCTCACCTTCCAGTCCACCAGCCTTTCCATTCAATGCATCATCCCACAACATTTCTGCGACATCCAGCCATTCCATCAGCAATTGTATATACATGTCCTCTCCCATTTTCTCCTGCTCATTGTGAAACCCTGGTCCAACCCTCTCACTGTAATGAATTATCAGTCTCCTCATCCATTGCTTCACTTTATCCACTTTTCCAAACCATGTGCTCCGCTCACCCCCTCCAGCTCCTTTGCCTTTTCTCTCTCCCAATCTGACTCACTGGCTCCACCTCTAGCTGCCTCTTACAACCTGAAAGGAATACAGGAGCATAGCAGCAGGTGGAGGCCAGTCAGCCCTTCGAGACTGCTCCACTCTTCCGGATCATGCCTGATACCAGCACTCAAACACAGCGCTGCAGTTTTCAGCCTTTTCCCATTTGGTAACAGTCCCTGTTTAGATTAGATTAGAGATACAGCACTGAAACAGGCCCTTCGGCCCACCGAGTCTGTGCCGAACATCAACCACCCATTTTTTATACTAATCCTACACTAATCCCATATTCCCAACAAACATCTCCACCTATCCCTATATTTCCCTACCACCTACCTATACTTGTGACAATTTATAATGGCCAATTTACCTATTAACCTGCAAGTCTTTTGGCTTGTGGGAGGAAACCGGAGCACCCGGAGAAAACCCACACAGACACAGGGAGAACTTGCAAACTCCACACAGGCAGTACCCGGAATCGAACCCGGGTCCCTGGAGCTGTGAGGCTGCGGTGCTAACCACTGCGCCACTGAGTGTTGGTTCTGTAAACCCAGAGCAACTGAGCAGTTACACATCCCGCTCTCCCCAAACTACAGTCTGCAGCCAAATTCCCATTTAACCCGTTGGATTCCATCTCTGTAAAACCCTGTCTCATTTCCCCACTGGTACTGCATCCTCACTCACTACTTCCAGTAGATCCGGTGCTGACTTGATTCACCTTCTGTATCCATTTCCCAATTCATTATTAATAATTGTGTTTCAAACATTTCACTGTGACAAAGCACTGCCCAGTTCAAGGAATCAGTTTTCACTGCTCGATGCAGCAACAAAGTTGGAAATTTCAGCCCAGATCCTGTCAAACTGCTGATTTGTCCCCTGGTCTGATCAGTAATTTCTCTGCTTCCTTTTCTCTCTCTTCCAATTAACTTGGTGGCGATTGTGATCCTGTACTGAGGAAAGTGCGGTCTCTCCAAATGCATCACTGTCTACCTGGTGGGAATGGCAGTGGCTGATTTATTGGTCGTTATCACTGATCCCATATTGCACTGGATTGTTGTAATTTATTTCCCATATTTGTTCCTGAGAATTACTCCTGTGTGTTGTCTCATTCTCTTTCTGATTTATGCAACCACAGTTGCTTCTGTCTGGCTCACAGTCACTTTCACTTTTGATCGACTTGTGGCCATTTGTTGTGAGAAGCTGAAAACAAAATATTGCACCGAGAAAACGGCGGCTGTGGTTGTAGGAACAGGGAGTGTGCTGGGTTGTTTACAATCTCTTCCCTGGTACTTTACACGGGAACAAGATTACGTTATTGATAATGTTCCCATGAGTTGTGATTATAAACCAAGCTTCTATACTTCCCCCACATGGTGCGCATTTGAATTGTTGAACCGCATTTTAACCCCTTGTGTCCCGGTCTTTCTGATAACGCTGCTCAATGTTCTGACTGTCAGACGTATTTTATTGAGCAGTCAAGTCTGCAGGGGATTCATGGGCCACAGCAAAGGAGGGAATCACAAGGAGCCACAGATGGAGAATTGGAGAAAATCAATTATTTTACTCTTCAGTATATCCAGCAGTTTTATACTGTTATGTGTGACCCGAGCTATTCCTCCGACACTGACCCTATCTTTATCACAGATCAAACATCAAAGTTGATGCAACTTCTCAGTTCCTGCACAAACACGTGTATTTACACTGTGATCCAGACTAAATTCATACAGGAGCTGAAGAAGGCCTTGAGAAACCCTCTCGATCCCATTGTTAAATTAGCGAAATCATAGAAAGAGCTGAAGGGTTTCAAACACTGGAACTATATCCATTTCATATTCCGTTCCCTTTAGTCCCCAAAGGACTGAAAGTACATTTCATATTCACAGCATTGAACATTGGAATTGTTTTAATCTGATTCTGAGATTATATTTTGCTGATAATTTCAATGATTGAGGAGCGACTTGCTTTGCAGAAGATTCATGAACTGTTTCTCAAAAAAGGCAACACTGAACTGCTCAGCTGGACTTCAACTGAACCCAACCTGGACCCACAGCAACATGGACAAAGCTGAAAATCACAGTGACAGTGAGATGCTGAGAGGACGACAGTAACTGCAGTGAGACAGGGTAACCAGCAGATGGAGATTTTGAGAGGTGGACCGTAACTGCAGTGAGACAGGGAGACCAGCAGATGGAGATGATGAGAGGGGGCAGTACATGCAGCGAGACAGGGACACCAGCAGATGGAGATGATGAGAGGGGGCAGTAACTGCAGTGATACAGGGACGCCAGCAGATGGAGATGCATTTAACGGCTGTAAATGCAATGAAAGAGGTACCCCAGCAGATGGAGATGGTGAGAGGGTGCAGTAAGTGCAATGAGACAGGGACAGCAGCAGATGGAGTTGCTGAGAGGACTAGTGACTGCAGTGAGAGAGTGACACCAGCAGATGGAGATGGTGAGCGGTGCAGTAACTGCAGTGAGACAGGGACAGCAGCAGATGGAGATGATGAGAGGGGACTGTAAATGCAGTGAGACAGGGAAACCCGCAGATGGAGATGGTGGGAGGGGGCAATAACTGCAGTGAGAAAGGGACACCAGCAGATGGAGATGGTGAGAGGGGCAGTAACTGCAGGGAGATTGGGACACCAGCACATCGAGATGGTGATATTGGGCTGTAACTGTAGGGAGACAGGGACACCAGCAGAAGGAGATGATGAGAGGGCGCTGTAAATGCAGTGAGACAGGGACACCAGCAGAAGGAGATGATGAGAGGGCGCTGTAAATACAGTGAGACAGGGACACCAGCAGATGGAGATGGTGGGAGGGGGCAGTGACTGCAGTGAGACAGTGTTTTTGAGAGTTTGAAAGTTTGCTGTCAGTTAGAGGAATGTATGTTTGTGTCAATCAGACACTTTATGCAATCTTTAGGTGCTTAATGAAAGAATTTAAATACAGCTTGTGCTAATTGGTAATTTTCCAACCATGTAAACGCTTGTAACATGAAGCTGGTTTCTGTTTGAAAAATTATTTTGTGTGAGTAAACCATAATGTAGAAGTAAAACAAGAACATCAAATAAAGTTCAAACAACCATTTACAAATAAAAATTCTCTGAATAAGTTGCGTTGAATCCTACATCTCTAAAGTTATGACATCTCTGACTTCCACTTTTGTGCTGTTATCTTCTCTACTATTAATGAGAGGAATTGAAGTATTGATGCAATTGTCTTTTGAAAATAGATATTAAATCTGCTTTCACCAACCTGTCGGATAGTGCATTCTAGACCAGAACAACATATGGTGGATTATTTCCCCTGATTATCTCCTCGTATCGCTCTCCCATTTTTATTCACTTTTATTCCGTGCTCTCTGGTTCCTGAACCCGATCTGCTACTGGAAACAAACTGTCCTGATTTATCCAAACTGAGTGAAAGAATTTGAATTCTATTTGTTTCTCCAGGGCAGTTGAAGATTAACTAGTAGCTCCTGAATTTGAACAGTGATGAGCAAGTAACAAAAACAAGAAATGCTGGATTCACTCAGCAGGTCTGGCAGCATCTGTGGAAAGAGAAGCAGAGTTAACGTTTCGGGTCAGTGACCCTTCTTCGGAACTGACAAATATTAGAAAAGTCACAGATTATAAACAATTGAGGTGGGGGTTGGGCAAGGGATAACAAAGGAGAAGGTGCAGATTGGACCAGGCCATATAGCTGACCAAAAGGTCACGGAGCAAAGGCAAACAATATGTTAATGGTGTGTTGAAAGACAAAACATTAGTACAGATTAGGTGTGAATATACTGAATATTGAACAGCAGCAAGTGCAAACCTGAAGAAAAACAACCTGAAAAAAACAATGGGTAAGCAAACTGAACAAACTAAGATGAAATGAAATAAATGCAAAAAAAGATTGTAAAAAATGTAAAAAGGAATGTAAAAAAAAAAGGAAGAAAAAGTAACTAAAAATGACTAAAAATGAAAGTAAAGTGGGGGGCTGTCATGCTCTGAAATTATTGAACTCAATGTTCAGTCCGGCAGGCTGTAGTGTGCCTAATCGGTAGATGAGATGCTGTTCCTCGAGCTTGCGTTGATGTTCACTGGAACACTGCAGCAATCCCAGGACAGAGATGTGAGCATGAGAGCAGGGGGGAGTGTTGAAATGGCAAGCAACCGGAAGCTCAGGGTCCTGCTTGCGGACTGAGCGGAGATGTTCTGCAAAGCAGTCACCCAGTCTCCGCTTGGTCTCCCCAATGTAGAGGAGACCACACTGTGAGCAGCGAATACAGTATACTACATTGAAAGAAGTACAAGTAAATCGCTGCTTCACCTGAAAGGAGTGTTTGGGGCCTGGGATAGTGAGGAGAGAGGAGGTAAATGGGCAGGTATTACACCTCCTGCGATTGCAAGGGAAGGTGCCCTGGGACGGGGACGAGGTGGTGGGGGTAATGGAGGAGTGGACCAGGGTGTCGCGGAGGTAACGATCCCTTCGGAATGCTGACAGGGGAAGGGAGGGGAAGATGCGACTGGTAGTGGCATCACGCTGGAGGTGGCGAAAATGGCAGAGGATGATCCTTTGGATATGGAGGCTGGTGGGATGAAAAGTGAGGACAAGGAGAACCCTGTCATGGTTCTGGGAGGGAGGGGAAGGGGTGAGGGTAGAGGTGCGGGGAATGGGTCGGACACGGTTGAGGGCCCTGTCAACCACAGTGGGGGGAAATCCTCGGTTGAGGAAAAAGGAGGTCATATCAGAAGCACCGTCATGGAAGGTAGCATCATCAGAGCAGATGCGTCGGAGATGGAGAAACTGGGAGAATGGAATGGAGTCCTTACAGGAGGTAGGGTGTGAAGAAGTGTAGTCGAGGTAGCTGTGGGAGTCAGTGGGCTTATAATGGATATTGGTAGACAACCTATCCCCAGAGATGGAGACAGAGAAGTCGAGGAAGGGAAGGGAAGTGTCAGAGATGGACCATGTAAAGGTGAGAGAAGGGTGGAAATTGGAAGCAAAGTTGATAAAGTTTTCTAGTTCGGGGCTGGAGCAGGAAACGGCACCGATACAGTCATCAATGTACCGGAAAAAGAGTTGGGGGAGGGGGCCTGAGTAGGACTGGAACAAAGAATGCTCGACATATCCCACAAAAAGACAGGCATAACTAGGACCCATGCGGGTACCCATAGCGACACCTTTTACTTGAAGGAAATGCATGGAGTTGAAGGAGAAGTTGTTCAATGTGAGAACAAGTTCAGCCAGGCGGAGGAGGGTGTTGGTGGATGGGGACTGGTTGGGCCTCTGTTCCAGCAAGAAGCGGAGAGCCCTCAAACCATCCTGGTGGGGGATGGAGGTGTAGAGCGATTGGACGTCCATCGTGAAGAGGAGGCGGTTGGGACCAGGAAACTGGAAATTGTCAAAATGACGTAGGGCGTCAGAAGAGTCACGGATGTAGGTGGGAAGAGACTGGACCAGCGGAGAAAAGATAGAGTCTAGATAGGAAGAAATAAGTTCAGTGGGGCAGGAGCAGGCTGACACAATGGGTCTGCCGGGACAGTCCCGTTTGTGGATTTTGTGAAGGAGGTAGAAGCGGGCTGTCCGTCTGAATCCCTCTGAATCCACCAGGAAATTAGAGGAAAGAAACAGTCAAGATGGAATGTGAAACAAGTGGCACTTTATTGCAGCAGTAAAAACTCATTGCCAGATTCTCGAGGTAGTTATTGCTGAGCTTTAATTAAACTTGAGCTGAAAAGTGAAAGGCCTTTCATAAAATTTCTGCTAAATGGCTGTTTTTCAACTTTGTAATCCCTTGTAATTTTACAGTGGTAAATGTGGAGAAAATTATTTTGAATGATTCCCGGCTAATGCATAAATGCAACTACATCAAGTAACGAATCATTTACCGATAAAAGTGCAAATATGGGTCAGAATTGTTCTGTGAAATGTTGCCAGTTGTAAACGTTTTCTTGGCTGCATCATTTACCTGGCTCTAATTTCAGGGATTGTCACCCAGAGGAACTGAGAAATCGAATAAAAATTGGCTGTTCCTCAAACTGTTGCAAACAGGCCTCGCCAGCAAAAACTCTTTGCCAGAATTACAAGTTATTGCTGCACTTTCTGTAAACTGGAGGTGAATACTGAAAGGCATTTAATACAATTTGTATCAAATGGCCATGTTACAAACAGGCCACGCCAGGTTTTATATTGCAGCAGTTTTTCTACATTCAGTTGTTAATGCGGTCTTGGAGGGGTTGGGGTGGGTATGGTGGGCGTGGGGTGGTGGTGTGGGAGGAGAGGGAGAGAGAGATAGGGTCCTGAAATGAACCATTTGCAATATTCTCTGGAATATCCCTACCCCATTCCCTTACCATTCCCATTGGAGGGCCCGAAATATCTCTTCTTTGAAGGTTTCTGTCTGTTTGTGTGCATATGTGTGTAAATGCCATTACATCCTTCTGGTCTCTGTGCAATCAGCTATGTCAGCATAGGTGCTGGTATTGGAACCTGGATCCTTTCCCACCTCAGAGTACCCACTAATCGAGCTACGTTATTTTATTATACCCCATTCCTTTCCATTGACACATCGTGTTCACACCTGACAACTGTGAGCTCCTCCAGACTGAAGGACATATTTGCAGTAGCACGTGAAAAAAACTACCGATCATGGACATTAGGGCAAAAAGCATCAGCAAGCCTGTTACTGCAGATGATGATTTTTTTTCCAAAAATAAGACAATGTATTAAAATCAA
Organism: Heterodontus francisci; assembly: GCF_036365525.1. Taxonomy (NCBI): domain Eukaryota; kingdom Metazoa; phylum Chordata; class Chondrichthyes; order Heterodontiformes; family Heterodontidae; genus Heterodontus; species Heterodontus francisci. The sequence continues at coordinate 17,014,964 of NC_090398.1, read as the reverse complement.
TTGCCTCATTCAGACTGCTGGTGACACCTCAACTGCAGTACTGTGTTCGATCCTGGGCACACACTTTAGGAAGGATGTCAAGTTCTTGGAGAGAGTGCAGAGGTGGTTTACCAGTCTCGAAGGAAGACTGTGTGTGTATGTGAGAGAGAAAGTGGGGGAGGTTTCAAGGAATGGCCGACAATGTTGGAGTGATTGAAATTGGCTCGGAGTGATTAAAATGCAACTTTAGTGGGTAGTGTAATAAATAGGCAAAAAAGACAGATTTCCCCTTTGAAGCAACTTTGTTGTAAGATGTGCTGAAAGAGATAGGACTCTATACTTCAGAGAAGGACAGATTTAAGGGTGAGCAGATGCACGTTTACAAGATGAAGAAGGAAACAGATTTGTTACAGTTAGGTTTGTTCCAATGAAATAGGTTACTGTGGACCCTGGAAACAAGTGACACTTTATTGCAGGAGCAAATACTCTTTGTCAGAATGTGGAGATCTTTATCGCTGAACTTTATATAAACTGGAGGTGAAACGTGGAAGATCTTTAACACCATTCGTGTTAAATGGCCATTTCCGAGCTTTGTAAACCCTTGTAATATTAAACTGGAAAGTTTTAAGACGGTTTTGTCGATTGATTACAGGCTAATACATAAATACAGCAGCATCAAATGCAGTACAAAGAAATCATTGACAGATATAACCTTTTCCAACATTTTATGTAGGGTGGCATAGTGGTGCAGTGTTTAGCACCGCAGCCTCACAGCTCCAGGGACCCGGGTTCGATTCCAGGTACTGCCTGTGTGGAGTTTGCAAGTTCTCCCGGTGTCTGCGTGGGTTTTCTCCGGGTGCTCCGGTTTCCTCCCACAAGCCAAAAGACTTGCAGGTTGATAGGTAAATTGGCCATTATAAATTGTCACTAGTGAAGGTAGGTGGTAGGGAAAATATAGGGACAGGTGGGGATGTTTGGTAGGAATGTAGGATTAGTATAAATGGGTGGTTGATGTTCGGCACAGACTCGGTGGGCCAAAGGGCCTGTTTCAGTGCTGTATCTCTAATCTAAAAAAAAATAACTGTAAATATGGGTGAGAATTGTGTGAAATATCACCTGTTGTAAAAGTTCTCTTGGCTGTATCACTCCTAGGCTAGATGGGATTGAGGTTCACAAGGAGGAGGTGTTAGCAATTTTGGAAAGTGTGAAAATAGATAAGTCCCCTGTGCCAGATGGGATTTATCCTAGGATTCCCTGCGAAGCCAGGGAGGAGATTGCAGAGCCTTTGTCCTTGATCTTTATGTCGTCATTGTCGACAGGAATAGTGCCGGAAGACTGGAGGATAGCAAATGTTGTCCCCTTGTTCAAGAAGGGGAGTAGAGACAGCCCTGGTAATTATAGACCTGTGAGCCTTACTTTGGTTGTGGGTAAAATGTTGGAAAAGGTTATAAGAGATAGGATTTATAATCATCTTGAAAAGAATAAGTTCATTAGCGATAGTCAGCACGGTTTTGTGAAGGGTAGGTCGTGCCTCACAAATCTTATTGAGTTTTTCGAGAAGGTGACCAAACAGGTGGATGAGGGTAAAGCCGTGGATGTGGTGTATATGGATTTCAGTAAGGCGTTTGATAAGGTTCCCCACGGTAGGCTATTGCAGAAAATACGGAAGTATGGGGTTGAAGGTGATTTAGTGCTTTGGATCAGAAATTGGCTAGCTGAAAGAAGACAGAGGGTGGTGGTTGATGGCAAATGTTCATCCTGGAGTTTAGGTTCTAGTGGTGTACCGCAAGGATCTGTTTTGGGGCCACTGCTGTTTGTCGTTTTTATAAATGACCTGGATGAGAGTGTAGAAGGGTGGGTTAGTAAATTTGCGGATGACACTAAGGTCGGTGGAGTTGTGGATAGTGCCAAAGGATGTTGTAGGTTACAGAGGGACATAGATAGGCTGCAGAGCTGGGCTGAGAGATGGCAAATGGAGTTTAATGCGGAAAAGTGTGAGGTGATTCACTTTGGAAGGAGTAACAGGAATGCGGAGTACTGGGCTAATGGGAAGATTCTTGGTAGTGTAGATGAGCAGAGAGATCTTGGTGTCCAGGTACATAAATCCCTGAAGGTTGCCACCCAGGTTAATAGGGCTGTTAAGAAGGCATATGGTGTGTTAACTTTTATTAGTAGGGGGATCGAGTTTCGGAGCCACGAGGTCATGCTGCAGCTGTACAAAACTCTGGTGCGGCCGCACCTGGAGTATTGCGTGCAGTTCTTGTCACTGCATTATAGGAAGGAAATGGAAGCTTTGGAAAGGGTGCAGAGGAAATTTACTAGGATGTTGCCTGGTGTGGAGGGAAGGTCTTACGAGGAAAGGCTGAGGGACTTGAGATTGTTTTCGTTAGAGAGAAGGAGGAGGAGAGGTGACTTAATAGAGACATATAAGATAATCAGAGGGTTAGATAGGGTGTATAGTGAGAGTCTATTTCCCCTGATGGTGATGGCAAACACGAGGGGACATAGCTTTAAATTGAGGGGTGATAGATAAAGGACAGATGTTAGAGGTAGTTTCTTTACTCAGAGAGTAGTAGGGGCGTGGAACGCCCTGCCTGCAACAGTAGTGGATTCGCCAACTTTAAGGGCATTTAAGTGGTCATTGGATAGACATATGGATGAAAATGGAATAGTGTAGGTCAGATGGTTTCACAGGTCGGCGCAACATCGAGGGCCGAAGGGCCTGGACTGCGGTGTAATGTTCTATGTTCTGTAACCTGGCTCTAGTTTCAGTCTTTGTCACACAATGGAATTGAAAAACTGAATAAAAACTGCCTGTTTTTACTGCAGTCAAACCGGCCTCTCCAGCAAAAACTCTGTCAGAATTTCAAGATAACTGCAGTGGGACATTTTCAGTCATTTTCTGAAATTTCTGTTGACTGGAGGTGAATAGTGAAAGACATTTAATGCAATTAGTGTTAAATGGCCATTATACAAAGCGGCCTCTCCAGGTTTTAAATTGCAGCAGCTGTTCTGCTCTTTAATGCGGTTTTTGGTGGAGAGAAAGAGACAGACAGACAGACAGGTTTCTGTCTGGAATGGTACATTTGGGATATGGCTGGAATATCAGTCTGTCCTCCATGCCCTGTTTACACAGAGACTCACCTTGGACTGTCCCATACCTGGGAGGCAGTGTCCAGCTCGATGAAGCTGAGAGCTGGTTGGATGAGCTGTATTGTGGGTGGTCTGGCTGTTTTGAGTGACAGGTTAGGGATATATTAGGACAACATCAGCCTCCATTCTTTCTTTCCCTGTGGCTGGTGTCGCAAGGTGAGTTTCTGTGTCTCAGTCTCTGTGGCTCTGTGTCCAGGTGAATTGCTAGCTGATTACTGTGTGTGTGTGTGTGTGTGTGTGTGTGTGAATCCAGTCTGAATCCTCCTCTCTCTGTCCCAGTCCTGACCCTTTTCTCCAATTCCCACCCCAATGCCCCTGTCCAGGTTCTTTTTCCCATGAACGAGCTGATGGAGGGAAGAATTTCGAGTCTAGCGATGGAGCGCAGACCGTGTTTCACAGCTGACAGGTGCCTGACATCGGGAACTGGCGTTCCTGAACTTCGGACATATTTGGGGTTTTTGGACTTTAAAAAAAATCAGAAAACCCTGAATGTGTCCGAAGTTGTGAAACCTCTGTTACCACTCTCATTCTGAACATGTCAGCTGCGAAAAGGGGAAATTTCTCTTCCCTGAAATACATCTGCGGGCCGGATGTTGTAATTCTGGGATATTTATTGTGTCTTCCTCAGTGAAGGCAGACACAAAGTAATCATCAAGATTGGTTGAATAGTCAGAATGATGGCCAAGAGGCAAGATCCATGGACTGGCAGAATGGGGTGGAAGCGTGGGAAGTACGAAAGGGCAGTGTAAGTTCTAATAGTGGATCTGGAAATGACATTTGCCTCAGGAAATGAACATGGACTGGAGAAAGAGTCTCGAATAGTCTGGAGTGAGATCTTACAGTAGTAGTCCTGAAGGACATCAAAGTGAGAGTGCAGGCCGTTTGAACAGAGTACACAATGAAATGAAGACTGAAGAACAGTCTCGCAATAGAATTAGAAGCAGAAGCTCTCATACCTGTCAGTTTTTGGTGGCTGTCAATGAATTTGGGGATAAACCAATAAGAGAAGCAAACCAAAAGCAGTTAAAGCGTTGCAGAGTTTGGTGTTAATTCTGGGATACCATATAAGGAACAGACAGCATTAGCACAAAGATGGATTTCAATTGAAAAATCCTTGCAAATGGGACTTATGAGGCTAACGCATGGCTATTTGGGAGGGGTTTTGAAGAGTGACTCTGTGGTACAGATGATCGAGTGGACTCTCCCGCAGCTAGAAAACTAATCTTGACAATCCTTTTTTAGCTCTTTTGACCACGTATTTAAGGAAGTGTAGTTCAATTAGCATGAAAACCACATATCTGCAGGGGGATTCTTTTCAGGGTTAAGTATATCTAAAACCGGGTAATGAGGCAGCAGAGGCAGAAGAAAAACTATGGAAACTAAAAAAAAAAAGAAATACATTTGTGGTCTTAACGATCCTTAATGATACATCAGAGGAGTGGAACTCTCGGTGAGATATGTCTTGCTGAAAATTGGTCGTGTTCAACTTAAAACAGATCCCTCAATCTTTTACTGTTGTCATAAAGGGAAACTCTCAGAGATCGTCATGATGCACGTTGTTGCTTTTTTATTGGCTGATATTGCAGAATTTGAGAAATACAGTCATAGATTCAAAGAGTCATTTGCCATACAGATTCATAGAAGGTTCAAGGCACAGAAAGAGGCCACATGTCCCATCGTGTCTGTGCTGGCCAGAACACGATCCACCTATTCTAATCCCACCTTCCAGCATTTGGTCCGTAGCCCTGCAGCTTACAGTACTTGAGGTGCATATCCAGAATTATTTTGAATGAGTTGAGTTGAGCTGAATTGAGTTGAGTTGAGAATTCCATGCTGGCTCTCCATGGAGCTATGCAGCCAGTCCCATTCCTCGGTCGATCCCATAGCCCTGAAAGTCTATTTCCCTCAAGTGTCCATCTAATTTTCTCTTGAAGTCATTGATTGTCTCTGCTTCCACAACGCTTATTGGCAGTGAGTGCCAGGTCGTTACCACCCTCTGCACAAAAACGTTCTTCCTCACATTCCCCCTGCGTCTCTTGCCCAAATATTTCAATCTGTGTCCCTTATTCCTTGTGTAATTTGCTAATGCTAACTGTTTTTCCTTGTCTAACTTATCTAAGCCTGCCATAATCTGGTGCACTGCTACTAAATCTCCTCTCAAATTCCTTTCTTCTAGGGATAACAAACCTAGATTTTACAACTTAACTTTGTGATGAAAATCATCCATCCGGGGAACCATTCTGGTAAATTTCTCATGCACCCTCTCAAGGATGCTCACATCCTTCCTGAAGTGTGGTGACCAGAACTGGTCGCAATATCAAGTTCGGGGTCGAACCAGAACTTAATTGAAGTTCATTATAACTTCCCTGATTCTGTATTCAATGTCTCTATTTATGATCCCCCATATGCTCCAATAACTACTGCTTCAATTTGTCCTGCTACACTCAAAGATTTATTCACCTGCACCCTAAGGTCTGTCTCTTCCTACACATGCTTTAGAACTGCCCCATCAAGTATGCATATATTGTCTCGACCTATTCTTTCTGCCAAAATGCAACACCTCACATGTTTCAGCATTAATTTCTATCTGCCACATATCTGCCCACTCTCTTCGTCTATATATACCCTATTTCAGCCGGTTTATATCATCCTTACTCTTTGCCACACCTCCAGCTTTGGTGTCATTGTCAAATTCTGAGATTCTATTCTGTATTCCAAGAACCAACATTTATATATAGTACAAACGCAGTGGTCCCAGTACTGACCATTGGAGAATACTGCTGTGTACCATTCTACAGTCTGAAAAAAACAAAGATTTAATATGATTTGTTGTTTTTTGTCCTGAGTCCATTTTTTCTCGAGTTATGCACTGGCTCTCATATTCATGAGCCTTAATCTGTCAACCAGCATTTTCATCTGGTAACTTATCAACTAGTTTCTTAAAATCCAGAGCACAACATTCACAGCATGCCCTTCACCAACCTGCTCTGTTGCATCATTAATAATACAATTAGATTAATCAAGCATGATCTGCCTTTTACAAATCCGTGCTGGTCATCCTTAATTAACTCAAAGCTCTCTCAGTGTTTGCTTTTATTTTTCATGATTATTGTTTCGAAAACCTTATCCAACACTGATGCTGAATTAACTGGCCTTTATTTGCTAGGTTTGTGCTTACACACTTTCCTGAATAAGGATGTCACTTCTGCCACTCCCAAATCCTTTGGGACCTCATAGATATCCAGGGAAGATTGGAAGATTATGGCAAATGTTACCGCTTTCTCCATCGCCCCTTCCGTTAGCAACATGGAATGGAAGCTTACCAGGACCTTTTGAATTATCTACCTTTAGCATAGGCCGCAGTTTTAGTACCTTCCCCCTCTTAATTTCTATCCTATCCATGTCTCTACTTTATCAGCTTCTACTAACATTGTGTCAGGTTCCATTTGCTTAATAAACACTGGTACAAAGTACTCATTAAGTATATTAACCTTGCCCAGCTACTCTAAGCATATATTACCGCTTTGCCTCCTATCCTGCAAAGAGGCTCTGAAATTCCTCCTGCCCCCTTCCCTCTGGTCATCCATAGCTCACCTCTTGCCACCATCCAACTGCTCCTTGACGTGTGTTATTCATCAACATCCCTGCTGAGATTGCATTTCAGTTAATCTAGCTGTCGGTCACTTATTGCCTTCTGCCCCGCTGCTCTTTGGCATGTGCGACCACCTCCCGATCACTCCCCCACCCCGCCTCCCACTGCAGGTTTATTTTATGTAATCCAGCTGTTGGTCAATTCTGGCCTTTGCTCATTGGCGTGTGTGACCCCCTTCCAGCACCCGCCAATGTATTTTCAGTCATCTAGCTGTCGGTAACCTCTTGACTGCTGCCCTGCTGCTCTGACGATTGTGACACCCCACCCGACAAACCCCACAACCCACCGCACTGCTCGTGCATTTCGGGTCATCCAGCTGTCGGTCATCTCTAGCCCAATGGGCATAAATATAACATTGATGGACTAGAAACAGCTCTGGGCTGCTCTCAGTTGTTTTGTTTAATAATTAATTGAATAATTGATGTAACCGGATATTTCACCACACTCTTGAACTGCTGTCTGAACTTCGACTGAGTTGCCCCATAAGTAAATGTGTTTGTGCAGCAACTTAAATTCCGCAGCATATCTCCAACATGTTCAAATATATATTCAGAATTGATGTAATCTCCGGGATCTTTTCCAGAAATGATATGATATAAGAATTCTATAACAATTACCAAACACTGGAGTATGAAGCTGCCAGATAGGGTAAACAGTAAAATGACAGACTTCCTTCTGCTCTCCAGCTCTGGATCACTGCAATTCTCCGCCTTGCTGTGACTCATCAGTCCCTTACGGACTTGACGAGCCACTAAAACTTGTCTGACGGTCAGAGTGTTGAACGACAGAATTAACACATATGGGAGCAATGATGTTTAAACCTTATCGAAACAGTCAAATGCCGCCAATCCAGGCTCGGTAAAATAACTTTCCTTTGGATAACACAACCATGATATACCATCAATTATCTCTCTAGATTCAAATATAAAGGAGAATGGGACGTTTTTTTAAACCGAGCAGTAGGCAAGTTGTTGCAAGAACCACGACTGCAGTTTTCTTGGTGCAGTATTTTGTTTTCAGCTTCTGGCAACAAATGGCAACAAATCGGTCAAAGGAGAACGTGACGGTGAAACAGACAGAACAGTCTGCAGCTGCACAAGCCAGAACAACGATAACACTACACACATGGGTGATGTTCCGGAAAGATCCCAGAAAATAATAATTAATGATCCAGATCACTCTGATCTCAGTGGTAATGACCAGTAGCTCCGCCATTGTCAGAGCTACCAGATAGCGAGTGGTGCAGGTGGAGAGTCTGCACTTTCCCCCGGACAGGATCACAATCGCCAATAAATTAACTGTAAGAAAGAGAAGGGAATGAGACTGGATATTAGCCAATCAAACATTCTCCATGTCTGGCCCAGACAGTAACAGTGCATTAGAATCAAAAGGAGTCAGTTTAAGGGCGGGTCAGAGGTTAAAATTTAAAATTCTCAGCCTGATACCAACCAATCTCCAACTTCCAGGTTTGACGGAGTTGTGACAGGTGACAATTACCCCAACAGCCCAATGATTGGAAACCCGAACGATGAGATCGCCACCCTGGATTAAAATCACGTCTGGGCTCGGATACCTGCTCCTGGGATCAGACCATCTTCTTGTGTGTGGAAGCCTAGGGTGTCAGGTCCCCAATCATGTCTTGAATCAGGCACTCCGCCCGACCACTCCACATAACCAGACATGGGGCGATGTTCAGCAGAGGAGACGCATACATTTCGCTGTGGACCAGACACTCCCCCTCCACCCACTTATCCTCCCTGGACTCGGATCGCATTCGAGGATATGCGACCCCTTCCAGGCGTTGGTGATTGATAGGCCGGTGATTGGAGATGTCACCACTCTCTCCAGGTCTGGAGTTAGTGATTGAGCTCCTCTGATATCAAGAAGCCGCCCCCTCTCCCCCATACCTCCGGGTCAGCAGTTACACTGACCTGATCTATATGCATGCTGCATTGTCCTCCCTGCCCGACTGAAAGTTAAGCCTGTCAATCAGGCAGACTTCAGGACAGGGCGCCTGTCAAAGATAAAAGAGGCAGCCAGTGGAATAAAAAATGGAACTCCACCCTCACTATGGCACTCGCCCCTGCTAATATTCAGGCCTAGGCGTTTGAGCAAAAAATAATGCTGAAAAGCTGTAAATCAGAAGAAAGGACAATTTTGAAAACACTCAACACGTCAGGTAGCATCTGTGCAGAGAAGAACAAAGTTAAATTTTCAGACTGATAGGCTTTCATCAGAACTGCAAGACATTAGAGATTAACAGTTTTAACACAATGATAAAGCTGTGAAAACATCTGGTAAAGGGGTGGAAAGAACAAAGGAATCGTGTGGAGGAAAGGATTGTTTCAATGACAAAAGGAGTGATGTTATAAGGTGCACCGGAGAATCAAGGAAACAGGGAATCGGTCCAGAGGAGGTGTAAATGGTGACAGAATAATAAATCAATAAAGTGGAGCATGAGTAATATGGCAAAGATGAAAGGGCTCCAGTGGCCAGGAAAAGTGACAGAGAATTGTGGGTAGAGCATGGGTGTGGACCAGTCTTCTCGGTGTATAGCAATAGGGATCAATACCCCAAGAATCAACTCATGCCCCCTCCACTCCCAGTGATTCTGATGTAGCGATCTCCCATTACCAGCAAAGACCATCCGAGAAAGTGGGAACACTGATTATAGGCTGAAATTTAATCTTACTGTTAAGTCCGACAGAAAATAAAATGCCTAATTGAAAAAGAAAATATCAGCACTGTTCTTCATTGAGTTTCATTGGAAGAGTGTAAGGAGTCGAGGATAGAGAGATCAGAGTGCAAATGGGATGCAAAATTGAAATGACAGTTGACCAAATTGGCAGGGTTCTGCTTGCAAGATGAATGGATGAGTCCAGGTAAATAATCACTTTGTCTGCATTAGCACCTCTCGCAATAGCCAGGCAGCTCCATCGTGAGCAGCAAATACTGTTACTAAATTGAAGGAGGTACAAGAAAATCACAGTTTTACCTGGGAAGTATGTTTGGGGCTTTGGACAGTGGTCAGAAGGGAGATAAAGGAATTTGAGTTGCTTCTTCTATGCTTGCACTGGAATCTGAGCGGGGAAGAGGAGCTGATTTTGGAAGTGATTGATGAGTGGATCCAGGATTCCCACGAGACGATGTTTTACGAGGGCAGCACAATATGCGTGGTTTTGGAATTATCTGAATATGGCATAAATGTTGGATGATGATGCACTGAATGAGGTGTCTGCTGGGGTGGAAGTTGGGTGCCAGTGGCAATATGGTGGTTCGGGTAGGTAGGGAGAAGAGTGAAGGCAGTAATGTTGGAGAGGGGATGGACACTGCCAGGGGCATTTTAACCATAGTGGAGAGGAATGCTTGGCTGAGGAAAAATGAAGGCATTTCAGAAGCACTGGTGTGGATGACAGCATCGTCAGAACAGATGGGACGGAGGTGAAGAGACTGAGAGAATGCAACAGAGTCTTTGAATGAAGTGGGGTGGGGGCGGGATAATCAAGGTAGCTGTGGGAATCGTTGGAATTATCGTAGATATTGGTAGACAGCTAATCCCCTGAAACGGAAGTAGAGAAATCAAGGAAGGGAAGGGGGGTGTCGGAGATGGAGTTAAGGGACAAGCACAGAATAGACAGCATGCTGGCTACAAAAAAATAGAACGCAAGGAGTGAACGTTAAAGGTGTTTCCTCCGATTGGTGGAAGGCGTGAAGTGGTATTCCACAAGAATTATCGCCGGTGTTCACCATTTCCATAAATGGTCTGTACTTGGGAAGCAGACGCACAATTTCAAAATTTGGAAACAAATCCAAATTGAGAGTACCACTAACATAGAGGATGAATGTAATAACATAACTGAAGACATTGCTAATAATAATTAATAAACTTGAACACTGGCCATTTTGCTGTCAAATTAATTTCAGTACAGCTGAAGTTTCGTTGGAAGAATAAGGTTTTCAATTATTATTTGAAAAGTAAGCATCTGAACGGGGTACAGGGACAAAGCGGTTCAAGGGTACAGATTGAAAAATCATCTATCAGGGCGATAAAAATGCAAACAAAATACTGGAGTTCACTTCTAGAGCAATGTAATTGAAAAGGAAAACGAAGCTGATATATTAGAATAGAACCTTGGTGCAATCGTTTTAGAATAGATGATTACAGAACTGGGAGAAATGTAATATTTATTTCATCATTAACAGTTTACTAAAGCTATTATTTTCGATCCTTTGTCTGATCTCTGTATTGTGAAACCCCAATTTTTATGCTCCTCAGCTATTGTTGTTTTTCCCTCGTCGGGACACACAGCACTGAGTTAAGGAGACTGAGTTAGGCTACACCTCTAAAGGCTCTGAGTAGTGGAAAGGGCTGATCTGGAAACCCTTAATCAGTTACAGAAGTGGACGATTCAATAACCACAGACCAATTTTCATTCTGTGTCAAACACAGATAATAAAATTTACTAGTCATTGCCTACAGATTCTCAGAATTTTGTCGGGGGAGGGCGATCAATAAGCAGGAAGACATGTAAAATGATTACTGCACCTGTACTCAGGCTATGAATAAGTCATCAACAGTGGATGTAAATCATGTAACAGTGTTGTCCTGCTGTTTAACTGTCTGTAAATAGTAGATATCGGTTAGTGTGGAGCAGTTCAATATTAAAAGGATATCAGTACATTTCACTTTATACATATATTACCAAACATCTTCAACCAACAGAGAAAATCTTTCCTTTGCTACGTTTTGCATCCGTTAAACACAGAGACATACCACTGCAGTGGAGATTGCAGTCATGTAAAACATAACTCTCAAAGCAGAGCCGGCTTCTTACATTCCACTTAGTGACCCATTCTCAGGCCAATTCCACAGTACTCCCAGAAATACATGGGATCTGGTGTCGCACACCGGTTAGTGACTCACACTCAGTACACTTCTAAGTGACAGATACTCCCAGTGATGCATGGTCACTGTAATCAGTTATTCCACTCCAGTAGGGGGCCACACTCTCAGTACAATTATATGCAGACTGGCACTTCCACTAATATCTGAACTCAGAGTGTTTCCTTCAGTGAAGTCTAATTCAAAATTACACTACATTCCATTAAATGAAACAACTTACCAATTTCGAGAGTTTCATAGTTACAGGCAGAGATTTATGATCAGTTGAAAGAAGTTTATAAAACAGCAGAATTAATTCAAGTCATTTGATGTTAGGAAATTATACAATGGATTGCGTATTTGTATAATGGTGACCAATAGATCAGCATGTAACAATGTCTGTTACAAAGTAAAACTAGAAACCATCTCACATACAGACGTGCATAACACCAATGGTGATAGTCACTTATCAGAAACACCAATGACGGCAATGATCATGTAATATACTTTCTGGATGCTGTCAATTATTTTCAACGTTTTTTGTGTGTGAAACGATGTGTCACTTTATACTGCAGGCAATCTCTCTATATAAGCTCTGAGGCGATGCATTCGCAGAGACTGTGACTTATACCCTGTGTCATTCACACTCGGATAGTGAGGTTGTAACATTGTTCAAACAACATTATTTTTAAAAATTTAATGAGCCGATTACGGCATCAGGTTCAGTCTGTGTTGTGGTAGACTGCATTTATTTCTGAGCTTGAATTGGAAAATTCCAAGGAGTCAACAATTCTGGTTGCATAAATTAATCATAAAGGGAGAGGCGGTGGGGTAATGGTAATGTTACTGGGCTAGTAATCCAGAACCCAGGCTAATGCTCCAGAGACATGGATTCGAATCCAACCGCAAATGGTGAAATTTGAATAAAATAATAAAAAAAAATCTGCAATTTTTAAAAAAGCTAATCCTGGCCATGGAACCATTACCTATTGTTGTAAAAACCGACCTGGTTCACTTACCTGATCAGGCCTTCGTGGGTCCCCAGACCGACAGCAATGTTTTTGATTCCTAACTACCCTCTGAAACTCAGTTCAAGGGCAATTAGAGATAGGCAATAAATGGCGGCTTTGCCAGCAACACCCACAGATGAATAACAATACAATAATTTAATGATAATTAGAAGCTGTATTCTCCCATCAATAAGATTGTCCTTGCAAATACCATCAATCCCATATCTTGATCTCATTTCGTTTCAGAGATGCTAGTCACTCGACTGTGACCATTCAGTGATTAAACTCCAAATGTTAGGGTTGCTTTCTCAGTGCTGCTGTACTGCAATCTAGGATGTGCCTGTTCACTTTAACTGTGGACATTCAATTAAGTGATCAGTTGGGTTATTTGCTCGTGTGTATTCCTGAATTTATCTTATACAGCATGAAACCAATACAGTAGCAGAAACTGATAGAGCTTCTTAATTTAATTTTGCAACTCAAACTATTGCAACACGTTAAAACAAAAGAATACTTCAAATAATACAGCCCCTCAAATTGTACCTCCTCTCCATATGTTACACCCCCTTCTATTGTCACATCCTTCCAAGTGATGCATTCGCTTCAACCAATACAGCCTCAGCAATCGATACAGCCGCTCGAATAGATGCAATGCGGCTGAAACAGCTGCTCCGACCGTACAGCCCCTCTGACCAACGCAGCCCATCCAATCAAACAGCCCTCCATCAAATATTGCCATATGCAGACTGATGCAGACCCTCTCACTGAAACAGTATCTCAAATTAATGCAACAACTCAAAATAATTAAACTCTCTCTCACACTTCTGTACCTCTCAGCCTGTCGAGAATTATTCTCCATCACCCAACTGGAGAAGTGGTCAAACAGGCTAGATTGCTGTCCAATCAGCACTGGCCTCCAGAGATGATGAAAAGAGTTATGGTTCCCTGATCAATGCTGGAAGATTCGCACAAGAAGGAAAGCTTCTCTGTGTTCTCCTTTGTTGGATTTTTAAGAAGTTAACAGTTAGGACAGGGAGTCGGCAATTCGGCCACTCGAGCTCACTTCGCCAGCCAATAAGATTTTGGTTCGTCAAACTACATCAACACCCGCCCTATCCTCAAACCACTTATTATCATCGGACACAAAAATCTCTCTATC
>NC_090398.1:16041129-16098629 GCF_036365525.1 Heterodontus francisci | reverse complement strand
TCCTTCTCCCTCTCGTTCTCTGCCTCTGCCTCTGTTGCTCTCTGTCCCTTTCTCAATCGGTCATGCTCTCAGATTCCTTCTTTCTCAGAATAGATTTTTTTCTCGTTTCAATGTCAGGGAGCTCTTAATCCAAGCTGATTGGCAGTAATCTCAGTGAGAAAGGATCCAGGTGATTAAAACTAAATCCACCTTGGATTAGCTGAAAGGCATCCCTCTTAGAGATTGGGCTGATGGTAGAGAGGGGAATATCAGGTTAATGGAGGGTTAGATAGTGGTGGGGGATAATGTGAAGAAAAACAGATACCCGGTGTGAGTTAAAGGCTGGAATCTAATCGAGGGGTTCGGGGTGGTTTATATATAGAATAACAGATACCCGGGTGTGAGTTACAGACTGGAATCTAATCGAGGGGTTCAGGGTGGTTTATATATAGAATAACAGATACCCGGGAGTGAGTTACAGACTGGAGTCTAATCTAGGGGTTCAGGGTGGTTTATATATAGAATAACAGATACCCGGGAGTGAGTTACAGACTGGAGTCTAATCTAGGGGTTCAGGGTGGTTTATATATAGAATAACAGATACCCGGGAGTGAGTTACAGACTGGAATCTAATCGAGGGGTTCAAGGTGGTTTATATATGGAATAACAGATACCCGGGAGTGAGTTACAGACTGGAATCTAATCGAGGGGTTCAGGGTGGTTTATATATAGAATAACAGATACCCGGGAGTGAGTTACAGACTGGAATCTAATCGAGGGGTTCAGGGTGGTTTATATATAGAATAACAGATACCCGGGAGTGAGTTACAGACTGGAATCTAATCGAGGGGTTCAGGGTGGTTTATATATAGAATAACAGATACCCGGGAGTGAGTTAAAGGCTGGAATCTAATCGAGGGGTTCGGGGTGGTTTATATATAGAATAACAGATACCCGGGTGTGAGTTACAGACTGGAATCTAATCTAGGGGTTCAGGGTGGTTTATATATAGAATAACAGATACCCGGGAGTGAGTTACAGACTGGAGTCTAATCTAGGGGTTCAGGGTGGTTTATATATAGAATAACAGATACCCGGGAGTGAGTTACAGACTGGAATCTAATCGAGGGGTTCAAGGTGGTTTATATATAGAATAACAGATACCCGGGAGTGAGTTACAGACTGGAATCTAATCGAGGGGTTCAGGGTGGTTTATATATAGAATAACAGATACCCGGGAGTGAGTTACAGACTGGAATCTAATCGAGGGGTTCAGGGTGGTTTAAATATAGAATAACAGATACCCAGGAGTGAGTTACAGTCTGGAATCTAATCGAGGGGTTCAGGGTGGTTTAAATATAGAATAACAGATACCCAGGAGTGAGTTACAGTCTGGAATCTAATCTAGGGGTTCAGGGTGGTTTAAATATCGAATAACAGATACCCGGGAGTGAGTTACAGACTGGAATATAATTGAGGGGTTCGCGGTGGTTTATATATAGAATAACAGATACCCAGGAGTGAGTTATAGACTGGAATCTAATCGAGGGGTTCATGGTGATTTATATATAGAATAACAGATACCCGGGAGTGAGTTACAGACTGGAATATAATCGAGGGGTTCAGGGTGGTTTATTTATGGAATAACAGATACCCGGGAGTGAGTGACAGACTGGAATCTAATTGAGGGGTTCAGAGCGGTTTATATATAGAATAACAGATACCCAGGAGTGAGTGACAGACTGGAATCTAATCGAGGTGTTCAGGGTGGTTTATACAGAGAATAACAGACGCCCAGGAGTGAGTTACAGAATGGAATCTAATCGAGGGGTTCAGGGTGGTTTATATATAGAATAACAGATACCCAGGAGTGAGTTATAGACTGGAATCTAATCGAGGGGTTCATGGTGATTTATATATAGAATAACAGATACCCGGGAGTGAGTTACAGACTGGAATATAATCGAGGGGTTCAGGGTGGTTTATTTATGGAATAACAGATACCCGGGAGTGAGTGACAGACTGGAATCTAATTGAGGGGTTCAGAGCGGTTTATATATAGAATAACAGATACCCAGGAGTGAGTGACAGACTGGAATCTAATCGAGGTGTTCAGGGTGGTTTATATAGAGAATAACAGACGCCCAGGAGTGAGTTGCAGAATGGAATCTAATCGAGGGGTTCAGGGTGGTTTATATATAGAATAACAGATACCCGGGAGTGAGTGACAGACTGGAATCTAATCGAGGTGTTCAGGGTGGTTTATATAGAGAATAACAGACGCCCAGGAGTGAGTTACAGAATGGAATCTAATCGAGGGGTTCAGGGTGGTTTATATATAGAATAACAGATACCCGGGAGTGAGTGACAGACTGGAATCTAATCGAGGTGTTCAGTGTGGTTTATATAGAGAATAACAGACGCCCAGGAGTGAGTTACAGAATGGAATCTAATCGAGGGGTTCAGGGTGGTTTATATATAGAATAACAGATACCTGGGAGTGAGTTACAGTCTGGAATCTAATCGAGTGGTTCAGGGTGGTTTGTATATAGAATAACAGATACCCGGGAGTGAGTTACAGACTGGAATCTAATAGAGGGGTTCAGGGTGGTTTATATAGAGAATAACAGACACCCAGGAATGAGTTACAGAATGGAATCTAATCGAGGGGTTCAGGGTGGTTTATATATAGAATAACAGATACCTGGGAGTGAGTTACAGTCTGGAATCTAATCGAGGGGTTCAGGGTGGTTTGTATATAGAATAACAGATACCCGGGAGTGAGTTACAGACTGGAATCTAATAGAGGGGATCAGGGTGGTTTACATATATAATAACCGATACCCGGGAGTGAGTTACAGACTGGAATCTAATCGAGGGGTTCAGGGTGGTTTATATATAGAATAACCGATACCCGGGAGTGAGTTACAGACTGGAATCTAATCGAGGGGTTCAGGGTGGTTTATATATAGAATAACAGATACCCGGGAGTGAGTGACAGACTGGAATCTAATTGTGGGGTTCAGGGTGGTTTACATATAGAATAACAGATACCCGGGAGTGAGTTACAGACTGGAATCTAATCGAGGTGTTCAGGGTGGTTTATATATCGAATAACAGATACCTGGGAGTGAGTTACAGACTGGAATCAAATCGAGGGGTTCAGGGTGGTTTTTATACAATAACCGATACCCGGGAGTGAGTGACAGACTGGAATCTAATTGTGGGGTTCAGGGTGGTTTACATATAGAATAATAGATACCCGGGAGTGAGTTACCGACTGGAATCTAATCGAGGGGTTCGGGATGTTATATATAGAATAATAGATACCCGGGAGTGAGTTCCAGACTGGAATCTCATTGTGAGTGCTGCACTATTGAAGGGTCAGTACTAAGAGAGTGTTGCACTGTTGGAGGGTCAGTACTGAGGAGGCAGTGTACAGTCAGATGTTCAGCACTGTGGGAGCGCTCCACTGTCGGAGGGTTAGTACTGTGTTGTGATGGGAGCGGGAAGAGTGCACTGTTAATTTAGTCCCACTTCTCCACAGATCACACCACTTACTGAATTAGCCAATTAGATACCCTATTAGTCCCCAGGATAAAGCACACAAACCGGGTTTCTTTAATCAGTAACAAAATTAACCATTTATTACAAAAACAAGTCTTAACCATTATTGAAGTAAATCTATATATGGATTGAAATATTAAAGCTCCTTATTTTCCCTAGCCCTCTTGTACACGCACGTTCATCTAAAAACTGGTTAACGGCGGGAAGAAAATGATTTTTAGTTTATGGCTGTTTCAAAGCAATGAATGGAACAATAAACTTAGACTGTCACGATCTGGAAGGAAATTCTTTGGTTTGGCGAAGTGTCCCAAAGTCGAATAGTTGGAAGCCACTTGAAGTCTTTCCGATCGAGGTTGATGAACAGTCTGCGATGGGTCGGTGTTCAAGGCAATTCAACTACAACAGGTGTCAAATGGTTCTTCCATCAGGGGTGCAGCAACAGGTCTCAGTGCTCACTCACAGTTGATGCAAAAGTCCTTTTTTAAAGTTGCAGGATTTTCTGCAAATTTGGGGTTTCTTCAGAAAATGCAAGAGGTAAAAGTATCACTTCATACAAGCTTCTGTTTATCCACAGCAAGGATTCATTACAGAGAGGCAATACATTTTCCTGGTCCTTCTTCTGATCTCCAGGCAGGTCAAATCAAATTTCTAAGTGCCCGCTTTATTAGTCCAAACCCACTGGCTTTTAAAGTTCAAAAATGAAATCAAAAACCCTCCATAAACAAGTCACATGCCCAGTCATAAATTTTCTCTTGTCATAACAGAGGGTAGCTGGGAGGTCAAAACCCCTGCTGGTTTCCTTGTAATTACCTGCATTCGAGTGCTCGTTTACCAGTTCAGCTTTGGTTGAGCTTCCTTTCAATACATTCATAATGTTCAGCTATTTCCAGAGGTCTCAATGTCCACTGAACTCCTTTTCAGTTTTTAAAAACATAGAATCTTCAATTTTAATACAAAAAAAAAATCCTTGTAACATCTCTACCCTTGGTGGAAACACCATTTTTGAATGTGTTTCATTACAACGTAATAAAACAGAAGTTGAAAGCACGTTAAACACATTCTTACACTCATGCTCCCCATTCACGCTACATGTACTTAACGCAATTTCACTTTGTACCATCTTTATTCACATAACTCAACTAAAGTTAAGTTCTTTCCCAAAATATGAACTATCTTTAGGTGGTAAGGCTGTAACAGTAAACTCCATCGGAATATTCTGGCTTTCCAAGTTTTAAATTTTTCCACAAAGGTTAATGGGTTATGGTCAGTATATATCAATGTTTCTCTGTAGTCCTGGTGGACATATACTTCAAAATCTTTAAGATCCAATAATAGATCTAATGTTTCATTTTCCACGGTGGAATATCTTTTTAGGTGGTGATTTACTTTTTTTGAAGAGTATCCCACTGGTTTTTCTATGTCCGATTCATCATCTTGGAATGGGACTGCACTGACCCCCAGGTCACTAGCATCAATCGCTACCTTGAAGGGCTTCATGAAATTTGGAGCTGTCAACACTGGGTCATTAATCAAAATGGCGTTGAGCTTCTCAAACGATGCACTCACCTAACCACACTACCTTAGTTTTCTTTTCCCGTAGCAAATCTGTTAGTGGAGCAGCTATACTGCTAAAATTTGGTGCAAGCTTTCTGTAGAAACCGCACAACCCCCAAAAACGCACGATTTCTCGCTTAGTTTTAGGGATAGGGAACTCCACCAACACTTGTACGTTTGCTGTTTTTGGCAACACACGTCCTTGCCCTACTATATGCCAGAGATGGGTCACTCTCGTTTTTGTGAATTCGCTTTTTGCTAGTTTTACCACTAAATCAGCAGTGTGAAGTTTTTTAAACAGTTTCTAGCTGTTTCAAGTGGTCCGTCCAAGTGTTTACTGTATATCAGCACATCACCAAGATACACTGCATGGTTAGGAACACGGGCAACCACTTGATTCATTGGTCTCTGAAAGGTTGCTGGGGCACTTTTTAGCATGGATGACATCACTCAGCTCTGGTAAAGGCCGCCTGTTCTGACAAAAGCTGAAATTTCTTTAGCTTGTTGTGTTAAAGGAACTTGCCAGTTTCCCTTCAACAAATCTATCTTTGTAAGAAACATGATGCCCATTCTGTCAATACTGTCTTCCAAGCGAGGAATTGGGTAGAAGTCTGCCCTGTTACTGCATTAACTTTTCTATAGTCTATGCAAATTCTGGTTGACCCATCAGGTTTAGGCGCCAGTGCTAGTGGTGAACTCCAGCTGCTTTGACTAGGTTCAATTACATCCACATCATTTTAAATGCTGTGAGTAGCCTTGTTAGGGCTTCTCGTTATTCTGCATCTAAATATGAAAGCATAGTGTCCAATCTTCCTAGCTATTCAGTATTAGCTAACCGATAGTAGGAGATTCAATTTAAGAATTGTCTAGGTCTCCTTCTGCCTCATCCTCACTACCCGTTTCTTAACTGCCCCTATTACCTGACATACATGTGCTTATTTATCCTCCTCCCTGCAATAATATTGCTTTAACATGCTGATATGACAGCCAATTATTTTCCAGTGACCTGAGGTGTCAGTCAAATAATTTACTTTACCAATTCTTTTGACCATTTTATACGGAGCACTGAACGGTGCTTTTAATGGTTCACTCTGCAAAGCTAATAATACTAACACTTCACCCCCTGGTTGAAATGTTCAGCTCTTGACATGCTTGCCTGCCCATTTTTCCATCGTGGTTTGTGATGCTTTAAGGTGTTCCTGAGCCACATTGCAAGCGTTTGTGAGCCGTTCCTGGAACACGGATACATAGCCTAGTGCAGAAGGTGTATCCCTCTGTCCTAAAAACCTGTCTTTGATTAGTTATAGAGGACCTCTTATCTCATATCCGTAAACTAATTCGAGAGGGCTAAAACCTGTAGACTCATTCGGTGAATCTCTAGTGGCAAATAAAAGAAAGCCTAGCCCTTTATCCCAATCATGGGGATATTAATGACTGTATGCTCTAAAGTTTGTTTTGAGAGTTTGATGGTACCTTTGTAAAGCTCCCTGTGTCTGTGGGTGGTGTGCTGAAGATTTTAATTGTGTTATACCAAATTACCCTTCACTTAAAATACCTTAGACATAAAATTGGAACCTTGGTACGATTGAACTTCAACTGCTAATCCATGTCCCGTAAAGAATTGCATTAACTTTCCTCCTTCTACCTTAGCAGTAATTGTTCTCAAGGGAACAGACTCTGGAAATCGAGTAGCCAGATAGATGATAGTGAGTCTATTTTGGTGCCCCACTTTCGATTTCGGCAAGGGTGCTACACTGTCTACCAATATCCCACTAAATGGTTCCCCAATAAGTGGTATGGGAATTTTAGAGGTACTGGTTTTATGGCTGGTTGCAGTTTTCCCACAATATGGCACGTTTTACAAAACTGTACCACGTCCTTTGTAAGGCGTGGCCAGTAATAATGTTGACTTAGACTTGATTTGGTCTTCCAGGTGCCCATGTGTCCTGCTATAGGAATTTTGTGCGCTAACCTTAATAATTCCCAGCGATCTGTAGGTGCTACCACTGAGTGTCAAACAACCACCCGCAGGTCTATGAGGCGGTCTCCATTTCCTCATCAGAACCCCATTTTTAACATAATAGCCTTCTGGAACTCCTTTTGCCTCAGCTTCTGTCAGAGCTGATTGTGCCCTTTTAGTTAACTCTGGATCAGCTTGTTGTGCTGCGATTAGAGAAGATTTGGATTATCTAAATCCCCAAGGAAAGTTTCAGATACTTGGCTATGTGCCTGTGGTGCCAATTCTCCTTCCAACAATGAAACTTATTTAGCCATTGCTTGGGTTACTACACATGAAGGAAATATTCCGGAAACTTGTTCCTGCAATTGTTCTGTCTCATGACCTTCACTTGGTTTCACTTTGTTGACTACGGAAGAAACTAATACTTTTGCTCCGGCCAAATCATTCCCTGGGAGTAGGTCAATTCCATCCACCGGCAAACTATGGACAATTCCTACAGTTACCATCCCAGACATTAGGTCGCGCTAAAGGTCTGCAAAGGAAAACCGACCCAAGCCTGAATGCCGGACGCAGAAGTGTGACCCGACCCAAACCCAACACGTGTCGTCAGGTCCCGTCGGGGTCGTGTCGGGTAGCAGGACTTGACATCAGTACATGGGTAAGGACCTGCTACTTGAGCTGACCCTGATGGGACCCAACGACACGTGTCGGGTCCGAGTCGGGTCGGGTCGGATTTCCAGGTCTGGCATTCGGGCTCCGGTCAGGTTTCCTTTGCAGACCTTTAGGTCACACTCCAGGTGCATCTGATACAAAGATATGGGTATATACTCCCGCCAATACCATTAACTGAAACTTTAGCATTCAATGTGCTCTGTTAGACATTGTTAGACATCTCCCCAGCATAAGAGTTTGGGTGGCTCCTGCATCCCTAAGTATAATGATAGCTTTGCCTCTTGAGGGATCTGGAGTTACTTTTCCTTTTGAGAATAATTCGTTACAACTTTCAGATATCTTATTCTCAACCTCGACACTCACTGTGGTTTTTCTATCTGGTTTTACAGCTGCCTTTTAAAGCTACACCCTGGTCTGCTGTACTCTCAGTCAGAACTCCTTTCTCTGCATTAGCTTTGTGAACCCCAACAAGTCCCATGTGTTAACATCACAACTTGCAGCATCCTGAACAAAGATGTCCCACCTTGTGACAATGATAACACTTCACCTCGCGGACCTCACTTCCACCCTCAGCACCTTCCTATCTGGCCTGCGGAGGGGATCCTGGGGCGTTCCCAGCTGTTCCTTATAGCCCGCGGCTACTTGCCTTCCTTCCACTCTCCCACTTTCTCTCCTTCTCGGTTTCATGGCGGGGGTGGGGGGGGGGTCGCGGACGAAGGGTTTGGGCTTATTCACAAGCTCAAAATCATCAGCAATTTCCGCTGCTTGTCTAGCCCTCGAAACCTTTTGTTTCTCTACATGAGTTCTCATTACTGGAGGGATTGAATTTTGAAACACTTGCAAGTGAATCCCTTCTCTAAGGTGCTCATGCGTGGCTTCTCTCTTTCCTGCCTGCATCCCACAATCAAAATTAATTTGCTTCACCCTCTCAAATTCTGCATATGTCTGCCCAGCCAGTCTCCGGAGGTTCCGACACTTCTGACGGTAAGCATCAGGGCCTGACTCATACACAGCAAGAATAGCCTGCTTTGCCATCTCATAATCTGCAGAAGCCTCCTCAGAAAGTATGGTATAAACCTGCGTTGCCTAAGCAGTGTCCTGCTTTCCTTTGGAGATGTCACTTGTTTGGCAATCTTCACCAAAGACATGGAAAATAACTCTAAGTCCCATCACTGTCAGAGGGTTAGTAGTGAGGGATCAGTGCTAGGTCAGAGGGTCAGCGCTGAGGGAGCGGTATACTGCCTCAGAGTCATTATTGATGCAGTGCTGCACTGTCAGAAGGCAATAATGAGGGAGGGTCCAATGTTGGAGGGTTAGTACTGAGGCAGTGCTGCACTGTCGGAGGGTCAGTACTGAGGGAGCGCTGCACCATCAGGGGGCCAGTACTGAGGGAGTGCTGCACTGTCGGAGGGTCAGTACAGAAGACGCGCTCCAATGTCGGATGGTAAGTACTGAGGGAGTGCTGCACTGTCAGAAGGTCAATACACATGGAGTGCTGCACTGTCAGAGGGTCAGTACTGAGGGGCTGCTGCACTGTTGGGGGGGGTGGTCAGTACTTATGGAGTGTTGCACTGTCAAAAGCTCAATACAGAGGAAGTGCTGAACTGTAGGAGGGTTGCTACTGAGGGATTACTTAATGATCAGAGGGCCAGTACTGAAGGAGTGCTTCATGGTCAGGAGGTCAGTACTGAGGGTGTACTGCACTGTCGGAGGGTCAGTACTGAGGGAATGCTGCAATGTCCGAGGTCAGTACTGAGGGAGTGCTGCACTGTCGGAGGGTCAGTACTGATGGAGTGCTGCACTGTTGGAGGGACAATATTGAGGGAATGCTGCATGGTTAGAGGGTCAGTACTGAGGGAGTCCTGCACTATTGGAGGGTCAGTACTGAGGGAGTGCTGCACTGTCGGAGGGTCAGTACTGAGGGAGTGCTCCACTGTCGGAGGGTCAGTACTGAGGGAATGCGGCACTGTCGAAGGGTCAGTACTGAGGGAGTGCTGCACTGTCGGAGGGTCAGTACTGAGGGAGTGCTGCACTGTCGGAGGGTCAGTACTGAGGGAATGCTGCACTGTCCGAGGTCAGTACTGAGGGAGTGCTGCACTGTCGGAGGGTCAGTACTGAGGGAGTGCTGCACTGTTGGAGGGTCAGTACAGAGGGAGTACTGCACTGTCAGAGGGTCAGTACTGAGGGAGTGCTGCACTGTTGGAGGGTCAGTACAGAGGGAGTGCTGCACTGTCAGAGGGTCAGTACTGAGGGAGTGCTGCACTGTTGGACGGTCAGTACTGAGGGAGTGCTGCACTGTCGGAGGGTCAGTACTGAGGGAGTGCTGCACTGTTGGATGGTCAGTACTGAGGGAGTGCTGCACTGTTGGACGGTCAGTACTGAGGGAGTGCTGCACTGTTGGACGGTCAGTACTGAGGGAGTGCTGCACTGTCGGAGGGTCAGTACTGAGGGAGTGCTGCAATGTCAGAGGGTCAGTACTGAGGGAGTGCTGCACTGTCGGAGGGTCAGTACTGAGGGAGTGCTGCACTGTTGGAGGGTCAGTACTGAGGGAGTGCCGCACTGTCGGAGGGTCAGTACTGAGGGAGTGCTGCACTGTCGGAGGGTCAGTATTGAGGGAGTGCCGCACTGTCGAAGTGTCAGTACTGAGGGAGTGCTGCACTGTCGGAGGTTCAGTACTGAGGGAGTGCGGCACTTTCGGAGGGTCAGTACTGAGGGAGTGCTGCACTGTTGGACGGTCAGTACTGAGGGAGTGCTGCACTGTCGGAGGGTCAGTACTGAGGGAGTGCCGCACTGTCTCTTTCTCTCTCTCAGGACGTTTGCGTCTGCAATAGTTTATAAAGGACCATTGGTAACTCCAGCTGAAAGAACCATCAATAATTCAACACTTTGAACAAGCAGTTAATTGAGCAAATCTTCAATCGAGACACTTAGGTGAAAGATTATCTCATTCAGGTGAGCGGTGGAGCTGAAGAAAGACACAGAGTGAAATAGAGAGATAGGAAGACAGAGAGACTGAGACAGAGACAGTCAGAGACAGTGAGCGAGAGACACACACAAAGAGAGAGTGAGAGACAGGGTGAGATATAGGCAGAGACAGAGACAGAGCGAGGCAGAGACAGACAAAGAGAGACACAGAGATGGAGATAGTGACAGATACAGGGCGACAGAGGGAGGATCAGAGAGAGAGAGAAATAGAGAGAGAGAGTGAAAGAGACAGAGACTGATAGAGACAGAAACAGACACCGACAGAGACAGAGAGAGAGAGAAAACGGGAAAAACAGACGATGCCCAACAGAGTGGGGGGAGGGAGTGGTGAGAAAACCCAGAGTTCACACTGGAGAGCGAGGAGTGTCACAGTTTGGAGTGGCGGGGGGGTGAGGACTCTCACAGTTTGGAGTGGGGGGGTGAGAAGTGTCACAGTTTGGAGTGGTGGAGTGAGGAGTGTCACAGTTTGGAGTGGGGGGGTGAGGAGCTTCACAATTTGGAGTGGGGGGGTGAGGAGTCTCACAGTTTGGAGTGGGGGGTGAGGAGTCTCACAGTTTGGAGTGGGGGGGTGAGGAGTCTCACAGATTGGAGTGGGGGGTGAGGAGTGTCACAGTTTGGAGTGGGGGGAGAGGAGTCTACAGTTTGGAGTGGGGGGATGAGGCATTTCACAGTTTGGTGTGGGGGGTGAGGAGTCTCACTGTTTGGAGTGGGGGGGTGATGAGTGTCACAGTTTGGAGTGGGGGGGTGAGGAGTCTCACAGTTTGGAGTGGGGGGGTGAGGAGTGTCACAGTTTGGAGTGGGGGGTGAGGAGTCTCACAGTTTGGAGTGGCGGGGTGAGGAGTCTCACAGTTTGGAGTGGGGGGGTGAGGAGTCTCTCAGTTTGGAGTGGGGTGTGTGAGGCATCTCACAGCTTGGAGTGGGGTGGGTGAGGAGTCTCACAGTTTGGAGTGGGGAGGGTGTGGTGTCTCAGTTTGGAGTGGGGGGGGTGAGGAGTCTCACAGTTTGGAGTGGGGGGGTGAGGAGCCTCAGTTTGGAGTGGAGGGGGTGTGGAGTCTCTTAGATTGGAGTGGGGGGGTGAGGAGTCTCAGTTTGGAGTGGGGGGTGAGGAGTCTCAGTTTGGAGTGGGGGGTGAGGAGTCTCACAGTTTGGAGTGGGGGGGTGAGGAGTCTCTCAGTTTGGAGTGGGGGGGGTGAGGAGTCTCTCAGTTTGGAGTCGGGGGTGAGGAGTTTCAGTTTGGAGTGGGGGGGGTGAGGAGTCTCACAGTTTGGAGTGGGGGTGTGAGGAGTCTCTCAGTTTGGTGTGGGGGGGTGAGGAGTCTTTCAGTTTGGAGTGGGGAGGGTGTGGTGTCTCAGTTTGGAGTGGGGGGGTGAGGAGTCTCACAGTTTGGAGTGGGGGGGTGAGGAGTGTCACAGTTTGGAGTGGGGGGTGAGGAGTCTCACAGTTTGGAGTGGGGAGGGTGTGGTGTCTCAGTTTGGAGTGGGGGGGTGAGGAGTCTCACAGTTTGGAGTGGGGTGGTGAGGAGCCTCAGTTTGGAGTGGAGGGGGTGTGGAGTCTCTTAGTTTGGAGTGGGGGGGTGAGGAGTCTCAGTTTGGAGTGGGGGGGGGTGAGGAGTCTCAGTTTGGAGTGGGGGGGTGAGGAGTCTCACAGTTTGGAGTGGGGGGGTGAGGAGTCTCTCAGTTTGGAGTGGGGGGGTGAGGAGTCTCTCTGTATGGAGTGGGTGGGTGAGGAGACTCTCAGTTTGGAGTCGGGGATGAGGAGTTTCAGTTTGGAGTGGGGGGGTGAGGAGTCTCTCAGTTTGGTGTGGGGGGGTGAGGAGTCTTTCAGTTTGGAGTGGGGGGGGGGGGTGAGGAGTCTCACCGTTTGGAGTGGGGGGGGTGAGGAGTCTCAGTTTGGAGTCGGGGGGTGAGGAGTCTCACAGTTTGGAGTGGGGGTGTGAGGAGTCTCTCAGTTTGGAGTTGGGGGGGTGAGGAGTCTCTCAGTTTGGAGTGGGGGGGGTGAGGAGTCTCACAGTTTGAAGTGGGGTGTGAGGAGTCTCACAGTTTGGAGTCGGGGGGTGAGGAGTCTCTCAGTTTGGTGTGGGGGGGGTGAGGAGTCTCTCAGTTTGGAGTTGGGGGGGTGAGGAGTCTCTCAGTTTGGAGTGGGGGGGTGAGGAGTCTCACAGTTTGAAGTGGGTTGTGAGGAGTCTCACAGTTTGGAGTCGGGGGGTGAGGAGTCTCTCAGTTTGGTGTGGGGGGGGTGAGGAGTCTCTCAGTTTGGAGTGGGGGGGTGAGGAGTCTCACCGTTTGGAGTGGGGGGGGTGAGGAGTCTTAGTTTGGAGTCGGGGGTGAGGAGTCTCACAGTTTGGAGTCGGGGTGTGAGGAGTCTCTCAGTTTGGAGTTGGGGAGGTGAGGAGTCTCTCAGTTTGGTGTGGGGGGTGAGGAGTCTCACAGTTTGAAGTGGGGGGTAAGGAGTCTCACAGTTTGGAGTCGGGGGGGTGAGATGTCTCACAGTTTGGAGTTGGAGGTTGAGGAGTCTCACAGTTTGGAGTGGGGGGGTGAGGCATCTCACAGTTTGGATTGGGGTTTGAGGAGTCTCTGTTTGGAGTGGGGGGAGTGAGGATTCTACAGTTTGGAGTGGGGATGTAGAAGCGGTTTGGGTCGTGATGAGAAATGATAAAAATAAGAAGTCACTTGTGGGACTGGTGTACTGGCCTCCCAACATTAGCCATGCGGTAGGACAGAGCATAAAGGAAAAATTAATGGTAGCTTCTCTGAAAGGTACGGCGGTAATCATAGGGGATTTTAATCTCCATATAGACTGGAAAAATCAGATGGGCAAAGGTAGCCTGGATGAGGAGTTCATAGAATGTTTTCAGGATAGTTTCTTAGAACAGCAGGTTCT
Source organism: Heterodontus francisci (assembly GCF_036365525.1). Classification (NCBI taxonomy): domain Eukaryota; kingdom Metazoa; phylum Chordata; class Chondrichthyes; order Heterodontiformes; family Heterodontidae; genus Heterodontus; species Heterodontus francisci. The sequence goes on along the minus strand of NC_090398.1, from coordinate 16,085,032 downwards.
GGAGCCAACCAGAGAGCAGGCTGTACTAGACCTGGTATTGTGCAACGAGATAGGATTAATTAGTGACCTCAGATAAAGCAGCCCTCGGTAGCAGCGATCATAATATGATTGAATTTTACATTCAATTTGAGGGAGAGAAGAATGGGCCCAAAACCTGTATTTTAAACTTAAATAAGGGCAATTATGAGGGCATGAAAGCAGAGCTAGCAAAAGTGAACTGGCCAAGTAGGTTATGGGATAGGTCAATAGAGATGCAGTGGCAGACATTTAAGGGGATATTTCAGAATGCACAGAATAGATACATTCCAATGAGGAAGAAACATTTCAAAGGGAGGACCCACCATCCGTGGTTAACTAAAATGGTTAAATATAGCATCAAATTTAAAGGAAAATGCTATAATTGCGCAAAGATGGGTTTTAGGCCAGAAGATTGGACAGAATATTTTTAAAAAGCAAAGAATGACTAAAAGATTGATAAGGAGGGAAAAATTAGAGTAGGAGGAAAAACTGACTGAAAATATAAAAACAGATAGTAAGAGTTTCTATAGATATTTTAAAAAGAAAAGAAAATGGGGAAGTGCTGGCGAAGTGGTACTGTCACTAGACTAGTAATCCAGAGCCCAGGCTAATGCTCTGGGGACACAGGTTGGATCCCACCATGACACGGGGTGAAATTTGAATTCAATTAACAAATGTGGAATTATAAAGCTAGTCTAATGACGTCCACTAAACTATTGTCATTTCTTGTAAAAACCCATCTGGTTCACTAATGTCTTTTAGGGAAGGAAATCTGCTGTGCTTACCTAGTCTGGCCTACATGTGACTCCAGACCCACAGCAATGTGGCTGACTCTGAAAATGCCCTTTGAAATGGCCTGGCAAGTCATTCAGTTCAAGGGCATTTTCAAGGGATGGGCAATAAATGTTGGCTTAGCCAGTGACGCCCACATCCCACAAAATGAATTTTAAAAAAACAAAGTGAGTGCTGGTCCGATAAAATGTGAGTCTGGGGAATTAATAATGGATAATAATGAGATGGCAGATGAATTGAACAGATACTTTGCATCGGTCTTCACTATTGAGGATACAAGTAACATCCCAGTATTAGCTGTAAATCAGGAAGTGGAAGGGAGGGCGGAACTCAAGACAATTACAATCACCAGGGAAGTGGTACTGAACAAATTGTTGGAGCTGCGGGCTGACAAGTCCCTGGGTCCTGATGGACTTCATCCTCGGGTGTTAAAAAAAGTGGCTAGTGAGATAGTTGATACGTTAGTTTTAATTTTCCAAAATTCCCTACTTGCGGGGTTCCATTAGATTGGAAAATAGCGAATGTAACTCCTTTATTCAAAAAGAGAGGGAGACAGAAAGCAATAAACTACAGGCCAGGTAGCTTAACATCGGTCTTAGGGAAATGTTAGAAGCTGGTATTAAAGATGTTATAGCAGGGCATTTGGAAAAAAATCAAGGTAATCAGGCTGAGTCAACATGGTTTTGTGAAAGGGAAATCAAGTTTAACTAATTTATTGGAGTTCTTTGAGGGAGTTTCACATGCTGTGGATAAAGTACTTAATTTCCAGAAGGCATTTGATAAGGTGCCACATCAAAGGTTATTGCAGAAAATAAAAGCTCATGGTGTAGGGGGTAACATATTGGCATGGATAGAAGATTGGCCAGCTAACAGGAAACAGAGAGTAAGCATAAATGGGTCATTTTCCAGTTGGCAAGATGTAATGAGTGGTGTATAACAGGGATCTGTGCTGGGGCCTCAACTTTCTGCAATTTATATAAATGGCTTGGATGAAGGGACTGAAGGTATGGTTGCTAAATTTGCTGATGACACAAAGATAGGTAGGAAAGCAAGTTGTGAAGAGGACATAAGGAGGCTACAAAGGGATTATAGATAGGTTAAGCGAGTGGGCAAAGATCTGGCAAATGGAGTATAATGTGGGAAAGTGTGAAATTGTCCACTTTGACAGGAAGAATAGAAAAGAAGCATATTATCTAAATGGTGAGAGATTGCAGAGATCTGAGATGCAGAGGGATCTGGGTGTCCTAGTGCATGAATCACAAAAGGTTAGTATGTGGGTTTGTCAAATAATTAGGAAAGCTAATAGAATGTTATCATTTATTGTGAGGGGAATTGAATATAAAAGTAGGGAGGTTATGCTTCAGTTATAGAGGGCATCAGTGAGACCGCATCTGGAATACAGTGTACAGTACTGGTCTCCCTATTTAAGGAAGGATGTAAATGCGTTGGAGGCAGTACAGAGAAGATTTACTAGACTAATACCTGGAATAGGTGGTTGTCTTATAAGGAAAGTTTGGTCAGGCGAGGCTTGAATCCACTGGAATTTAGAAGAGTAAGAGGCGACTTGATTGAAACATATAAGATCCTGAGCGGTCTTGACAGGGTGGGTGTGGAAAGGATGTTTCCCCTTGTGGGAGAATCGAGAACCAGGGGTCACTATTTGAAAATAAATTTTAAAAAATGGTCGCCTATTTAAGACAGAGATGAATAGAATTTTTTTTTTGCTCAGAGGGTGGTGAGTCTTTGGAATTCTCTTCCTCAAAAGGCAGTGGAAGCAGAGTCTTTGAATATTTTTAAGGCAGAGGTAGATAGATTGTGGATAAGCAAGGGGGTGAAAGGTTATCGGGGATAGGAGATAATGTGGAGTTGAAGTTACAATCATATCAGCTAGGATCTTATTGAATGGAGGAGCAGGCTCGAGGGGCCGAGTGCGCTACTCCTGCGCTTTGTTCATATGTTCGCATGTACTGAAAAAGCGCTGCACTATCGCAGGGTCAGTACAGAGGGAGCACTGCACAGTCAGAGGGTCAGTACAGAGGGGGTACTGCACTGTCGCAGGGTCAGTACAGAGGGAGCACTGCACAGTCAGAGGGTCAGTACAGAGGGGGTACTGCACTGTTGGAGGGTCAGTACTGAGAGGGTACTGCACTGTCGCAGGGTCAGTACAGAGGGAGCACTGCACAGTCAGAGGGTCAGTACAGAGGGGGTACTGCACTGTTGGAGGGTCAGTACTGAGAGGGTACTGCACTGTTGGAGGGTCAGTACTGAGGGAGCGCTGCACAGTCAGAGGGTCAGTACTGAGGGAGTGCTGCAGTGTTGGAGGGTCAGTACAGAGGGGGTACTGCACTGTTGGAGGGTCAGTACTGAAGCAGCGCTGCACTGTTGGAGGGTCAGTACTGAGGGAGTGCTGCAGTGTTGGAGGGTCAGTACAGAGGGGGTACTGCACTGTTGGAGGGTCAGTACTGAAGCAGCGCTGCACTGTTGGAGGGTCAGTACTGAGGGAGCGCTGCACAGTCAGAGGGTCAGTACTGAGGGAGTGCTGCAGTGTTGGAGGGTCAGTACAGAGGGGGTACTGCACTGTTGGAGGGTCAGTACTGAAGCAGCGCTGCACTGTTGGAGGGTCAGTACTGAGGGAGCGCTGCACTATTGGAGGGTCAGTACTGAGGGAGTGCTGCACTGTTGGAGGGTCAGTACTGAGGGAGTGCTGCACTGTTGGAGGTCAGTACAGAGGAAGTACTGCACTGTCAGAGGGTCAGTACTGAGGGAGTGCTGCAGTGTCGGAGTGACAGTACCGAGGACAAGCCGCACTGTTGGAGGGTCAGTACTTGAGGGAGAGCTGCACTGTTGGAGGGTCAGTACAGTGGGGGTACTGCACAGTTGGAGGGTCAGAACTGAGGGAGCGCTGCACTATTGGAGGGTCAGTCCTGAGGCAGCGCTGCACTGTTGGAGGGTCAGTACTGAGGGAGTGCTGCACTGTCAGAGGGTCAGTACTGAGGACAAGCCACACTGTTGGAGGGTCAGTACAGAGGGAGCACTGCACTGTCAGAGGGTCAGTACTGAGGGAGTGCTGCAGTGTTGGAGGGTCAGTACAGAGGGGGTACTGCACTGTTGGAGGGTCAGTCCAGAGGGAGTGCTGCAGTGTCGGAGTGACAGTACCGAGGACAAGCCACACTGTTGGAGGGTCAGTACTTGAGGGAGAACTGCACTGTTGGGGGGTCAGTACAGTGGGGGTACTGCACTGTTGGAGGGTCAGTACTGAGGGAGCACTGCACTGTCAGAGGGTCAGTACTGAGGGAGTGCTGCATTGTTGGAGGGTCAGTACAGAGTGGGTACTGCACTGTTGGAGGGTCAGTACTGAGGGAGCACTGCACTGTCAGAGGGTCAGTACTGAGGGAGTGCTGCAGTGTTGGAGGGTCAGTACAGAGTGGGTACTGCACTGTCAGAGGGTCAGTACCGAGGACAGGCCGCACTGTTGGAGGGTCAGTACTTGAGGGGGTGCTGCACTGTTGGAGTGTGAGTACAGACGGGGTACTACAGTGTTGGAGGGTCAGAACTGAGGGACTGCTGCACTATTGGAGGGTCAGTACTGAGGGACTGCTGCACTGTTGGAGGGTCAGGACTGAGGGAGTGCTGCACTGTCAGAGGGTCAGTACCGAGGACAAGCCGCACTGTTGGAGGGTCAGTACTTGAGGGACTGCTGCATTGTTGGAGGGTCAGTACAGAAGTGGGTACTGCACTGTTGGAGGGTCAGTACAGAGGGAGTACTGCACTGTCCGAGGTCAGTACTGAGGGAGTGCTGCAATGTCGGAGGATCATTATTGAGGGGGTACTGCACTGTTGGAGGGTCAGTACTGAGGGAGTGCTGCACTTTTGGAGGGTCAGTACTGAGGGAGTGCTGCACTGTTGGAGGGTCAGTACAGAGGGAGTACTGCACTGTTGGAGGGTCAGTATTGAGGGAGTGCTGCACTGTCCGAAGTCAGTACTGAGGGAGTGCTGCACTTTTGGAGGGTCAGTACTGAGGGAGTGCTGCACTGTCCGAAGTCAGTACTGAGGGAGTGCTGCACTTTTGGAGGGTCAGTACTGAGGGAGTGCTGCACTGTTGGAGGGTCAGTACAGAGGGAGTACTGCACTGTTGGAGGGTCAGTGTTGAGGGAGTGCTGCACTGTCAGAGGGTCAGTACTGAGGGAGTGCTGCACTGTCCGAGGGTCAGTACAGAGGGAATACTGCACTGTCGGAGGGTCATTACTGAGGGAGTGCTGCACTGTCAGAGGGTCAGTACTGAGGGAGTGCTGCACTGTCCGAGGGTCAGTACTGAGGGAGTGCTGCACTGTTGGACGGTCAGTACTGAGGGAGTGCTGCACTGTTGGAGGGTCAGTACAGAGGGAGTACTGCACTGTCAGAGGGTCAGTACTGAGGGAGTGCTGCACTGTCGGAGGGTCAGTACTGAGGGAGTGCTGCACTGTTGGAGGGTCAGTACTGAGGGAGTGCTGCACTGTTGGACGGTCAGTACAGAGGGAGTACTGCACTGTCAGAGGGTCAGTACTGAGGGAGTGCTGCACTGTTGGACGGTCAGTACAGAGGGAGTACTGCACTGTCAGAGGGTCAGTACTGAAGGAGTGCTGCACTGTCGGAGGGTCAGTACTGAGGGAGTGCTGCACTTTTGGAGGGTCAGTACTGAGGGAGTGCTGCACTGTTGGAGGGTCAGTACAGAGGGAGTACTGCACTGTTGGAGGGTCAGTATTGAGGGAGTGCTGCACTGTCAGAGGGTCAGTACTGAGGGAGTGCTGCACTGTCCGAGGGTCAGTACAGAGGGAGTACTGCACTGTCGGAGGGTCCGTACTGAGGGAGTGCTGCATTGTCAGAGGGTCAGTACTGAAGGAGTGCTGCACTGTCCGAGGGTCAGTACTGAGGGAGTGCTGCACTGTTGGACGGTCAGTACAGAGGGAGTACTGCACTGTCAGAGGGTCAGTACTGAGGGAGTGCTGCACTGTCGGAGGGTCAGTACTGAGGGAGTGCTGCAGTGTTGGACGGTCAGTACTGAGGGAGTGCTGCACTGACGGAGGGTCAGTACTGAGGGAGTGCTGCACTGTTGGACGGTCAGTACTGAGGGAGTGCTGCACTGTCGGAGGGTCAGTACTGAGAGAGTGCCGCACTGTCGGAGGGTCAGTACTGAGGGAGTGCTGCAATGTCGGAGGATCATTATTGAGGGGGTTCTGCACTGTTGGAGGTTCAGTTCGCGTGAGTGCCGCACTGTCTCTTTCTCTCTCTCAGGACGTTTGCGTCTGCAATAGTTTATAAAGGACCATTGGTAACTCCAGTTGAAAGAACCATCAATAATTCAACACTTTGAACAAGCAGTTAATTGAGCAAATCTTCAATCGAGACACTTAGGTGAAAGATTATCTCATTCAGGTGAGCGGTGGAGCTGAAGAAAGACACAGAGTGATATAGCGAGATAGGAAGACAGAGAGACCGAGACAGAGACAGTCAGAGACAGTGAGCGAGAGACACACACAAAGAGAGAGTGAGAGACAGGGTGAGATATAGGCAGAGACAGAGACAGAGCGAGGCAGAGACAGACAAAGAGAGACACAGAGATGGAGATAGTGACAGATACACGGCGACAGAGGGAGGATCTGAGAGAGAGAGAGAAATAGAGAGAGAGAGAGTGAGAGAGACAGAGACTGATAGAGACAGAAACAGACACCGACAGAGACAGAGAGAGAGAGAAAACGGGAAAAACAGATGATGACCAACAGAGTGGGGGGAGGGAGTGGTGAGAAAACCCAGAGTTCACACTGGACAGCGAGGAGTGTCACAGTTTGGAGTGGGGGGGTGAGAAGTGTCACAGTTTGGAGTGGGGGGGTGAGAAGCCTCACAATTTGGAGTGGGGGGTAAGGAGTGTCACAGTTTGGAGTGGGGGGGAGAGGAGTCTACATTTTGGAGTGGGGGGGTGATGCGTCTCACAGTTTGGTGTGGGGGGATGAGGAGTCTCACAGTTTGGAGTGGGGGGGTGAGGAGTCTCAGAGTTTGGAGTGGGGGGGTGAGGAGTCTCTCTGTTTGGAGTGGGGGGTGATGAGACTCTCAGTTTGGAGTAGGGGGTGAGGAGTCTCACAGTTTGGATTGGGGGGGTGAGGAGTCTCTCTGTTTGGAGTGGGGGGGGGGGTGAGGAGTCTCAGTTTGAAGTGGGGGGGTGAGGAGTCTCACAGTTGGGAGTGGGGGTGTGAGGAGTCTCAGTTTGGAGTGGGGGTGAGGAGTCTCACAGTTTGGAGTGGGGGGGGTGAGGAGTCTCAGTTTGGAGTGGCGGGTGTGAACTCTCAGAGTTTGGAGTGGGGGGGGTGAGGAGTCTCAGTTTGGAGTGGGGGGGGTGAGGAGTCTCTCAGTTTGGAGTGGGGGGGTGAGGAGTCTCTCCGTTTGGAGTTGGGGGGGTGAGGAATCTCACAGTTTGGAGTGGGGGGCTGAGGAGTCTCACAGTTTGGAGTGGGGGGTGAGGAGTCTCTCAGTTTTGAGTGAGGGTGGTGAGGAGTCTCAGAGTTTGGAGGGGGGCTGAGGAGTCTCTCAGGTTGGAGTGGGGGGGTGAGGAGTCTCACAGTTTGGAGCGAGGGGGGTGAGGAGTCTCACAGTTTGGAGTGGGGGGGTGAGGAGTCTCAGTTTGGAGTGGGGGGTGTGGACTCTCAGAGTTTGGAGTGGGGGGGTGAGGAGTCTCACAGTTTGGTGTGGGGGGATGAGGAGTCTCACAGTTTGGAGTGGGGGGGTGAGGAGTCTCTCAGTTTGGAGTAGGGGGTGAGGAGTCTCACAGTTTGGATTGGGGGGGTGAGGAGTCTCTCTGTTTGGAGTGGGGGGGTGATGAGACTCTCAGTTTGGAGTGGGGGGGGGTGAGGAGTCTCAGTTTGAAGTGGGGGGGTGAGGAGTCTCACAGTTGGGAGTGGGGGTGTGAGGAGTCTCAGTTTGGAGTGGGGGTGAGGAGTCTCACAGTTTGGAGTGGGGGGGGTGAGGAGTCTAAGTTTGGAGTGGCGGGTGTGAACTCTCAGAGTTTGGAGTGGGGGGGGTGAGGAGTCTCAGTTTGGAGTGGGGGGGTGAGGAGTCTCTCTGTTTGGAGTGGGGGGTGATGAGACTCTCAGTTTGGAGTAGGGGGTGAGGAGTCTCACAGTTTGGATTGGGGGGGTGAGGAGTCTCTCTGTTTGGAGTGGGGGGGTGATGAGACTCTCAGTTTGGAGTGGGGGGGGGTGAGGAGTCTCAGTTTGAAGTGGGGGGGTGAGGAGTCTCACAGTTGGGAGTGGGGGTGTGAGGAGTCTCAGTTTGGAGTGGGGGTGAGGAGTCTCACAGTTTGGAGTGGGGGGGGTGAGGAGTCTAAGTTTGGAGTGGCGGGTGTGAACTCTCAGAGTTTGGAGTGGGGGGGGTGAGGAGTCTCAGTTTGGAGTGGGGGGGGTGAGGAGTCTCTCAGTTTGGAGTGGGGGGGTGAGGAATCTCACAGTTTGGAGTGGGGGGCTGAGGAGTCTCACAGTTTGGAGTGGGGGGTGAGGAGTCTCTCAGTTTTGAGTGAGGGTGGTGAGGAGTCTCAGAGTTTGGAGGGGGGCTGAGGAGTCTCTCAGGTTGGAGTGGGGGGGTGAGGAGTCTCACAGTTTGGAGCGAGGGGGGTGAGCAGTCTCACAGTTTGGAGTGGGGGGGTGAGGAGTCTCAGTTTGGAGTGGGGGGTGTGGACTCTCAGAGTTTGGAGTGGGGGGGTGAGGAGTCTCAGTTTGGAGTGGGGTGGGTGAGGCGTCTCTCAGTTTGGAGTGGGGGGGTGAGGAGTCTCTCAGTTTGGAGTGGGATGTTGAGGAGTCTCACAGTTTGGAGTGGGGGGGTGAGGAGTCTCAGTTTGGAGTGGGGGGCTGAGGAGTCTCAGTTTGGAGACGGGGGGTGAGGAGTCTGCAGATTGGAGTGGGGGGGTGAGGAGTCTCAGTTTGGAGTGGGGGGGTGAGGTGTCTCACAGTTTGGAGTTGGGGAGTGAGGAGTCTCACAGTTTGAAGTGGGGGGGTGAGTTGTCTCAGTTTGGAGTGGTGGGCGTGAGGAGTCTCACAGTTTGGAGTGGGGGGTGTGAGGAGTCTCAGTTTGGAGTGGGGGTGTGAGGAGTCTCACAGTTTGGAGTGGGGGGGGTAAGGAGTCTCAGTTTGGAGTGGGGGTGTGAGGAGTCTCACAGTTTGGAGTGGGGGGGATGAGGAGTCTCTCAGTTTGGAGTGGGGGGGTGAGGAGTCTCAGTTTGGAGGGGGGTGGTGAGGAGTCTCAGTTTGGAGTGGGGGGGTGAGGAGTCTCACAGTTGGGAGTGGGTGGGGTGAGGAGTCTCACCGTTTGGAGTGGGGGTGGAGAGGAGTCTCTCAGTTTGGAGTGGGGGGTTGAGGAGTCTCTCAGTTTGGAGTGGGGGGGTGAGGAGTCTCACAGTTTGGAGTGGGGGGGTGAGGAGTCTCACAGTTTGGAGTGGGGGGCTGGGGAGTCTCACAGTTTGGAGTTGGGGGGTTGAGGAGTCTCTCAGTTTGGAGTGAGGGGATGAGGAGTCTAACAGTTTGGAGTGGGGGTGGTGAGGAGTCTCAGTTTGGAGTGGGGGGCGTGAGGATTATAACAGTTTGGAGTGGTGGGGTGAGGAGTCTCACAGTTTGGAGTGGGGGTGTGAGGAGTCTCACAGTTTGGAGTGGGGGGCTGGGGTGTCTCACAGTTTGGAGTTGGGGGGTTGAGGAGTCTCTCAGTTTGGAGTGGGGGGGTGAGGAGTCTCACAGTTTGGAGAGGGGGGGTGAGGAGTCTCACAGTTTGGAGTGGGGGTGTGATGAGACTCACAGTTTGGAGAGGGGGGGTGAGGAGTGTCACAGTTTGGAGTGGAGGGATGAGGAGTCTCACAGTTTGGAGTGGGGGTGTGATGAGTCTCACAGTTTGGAGTTGGGGGAGTGAGGAGTGTCACAGTTTGGACTGGGAGGTGAGGAGTCTCACAGTTTGGAGTGGGGGGGAGGGGAGTCTGCAGTTTGGAGTGGGGGGGGTGAGGCGTATCACAGTTTGGTGTGGGGGGGTGATGAGTGTCACAGTTTGGAGTGGGGGGTGATGAGTGTCACAGTTTGGAGTGGGAGGTATGAGGAGTCTCTCAGTTTCGAGTGGGGGGTGAGGAGTCTCTCAGTTTGGAATGGGGGGTGAGGTGTCTCTCAGTTTGGAGTGGGGGGGTGAGGAGTCTCACAGTTTGGAGTGGGGGGTGAGGAGTCTCACAGTTTAGAGTGGGGGGGGTGAGGAGTCTCACTGTTTGGAGTGGGGGGTGAGGAGTCTCACAGTTTGGAGTGGGGGGGTGAGGAGTCTCACAGTTTAGAGTGGGGGGGGGTGAGGAGTCTCACTGTTTAGAGTGGGGGGTGAGGAGTCTCACAGTTTGGAGTGGGGGAGTGAGGAGTCTCATTTTGGAGTGGGGGGTGAGGAGTCTCACAGATTTGAGTGGGGGGGGGGGGTGAGGAGTCTCACAGTTTAGAGTCAGGGGGTGAGGAGTCTCACTGTTTGGACTGGGGGGTGAGGAGTCTCACAGTTTGGAGTGGGGGAGTGAGGAGTCTCACAGTTTTGAGTGGGGGGGTGAGGAGTCTCACAGTTTGGAGTGGGGGGTGAGGAGTCTCACAGTTTAGAGTGGGGGATGAGGAGTCTCACAGTTTTGAGTGGGGGGGTGAGGAGTCTCATTTTGGAGTGGGGGGGTGAGGAGTCTCACTGTTTGGAGTGAGGGGTGAGGAGTCTCACAGTTTGGAGTGGCGGGGTGAGGAGTCTCAGTTTGGTGTGGGGGAGTGAGGAGTCTCACAGTTTGGAGTGGGGGAGTGAGGAGTCTCACAGTTTGGAGTGGCGGGGTGAGGAGTCTCAGTTTGGTGTGGGCGGGGTGCGGAGTCTCTCAGTTTGGAGTGGGGGTTATGAGGAGTCTCAGTTTGGAGTGGGGGGTGAGGAGTCTCACAGTTTTGAGTGGGGGGGTGAGGAGTGTCACAGTTTAGAGTGGGGGGGTGAGGAGTCTCACTGTTTGGAGTGGGGGGTGAGGAGTCTCATTTTGGATTTGGGGGTTGAGGAGTCTCACAGTTTGGAGTGGCGGGGTGAGGAGTCTCACAGTTCGGTGTGGGGGGGTGAGGAGTCTCACAGTTTGGTGTGGGGGGGTGAGGAGTCTCACAGTTTGGAGAGGGGGGTTGAGGAGTGTCACAGTTTGGAGTGGGGGTGTGATGAGACTCACAGTTTGGAGAGGGGGGTGAGGAGTCTCACAGTTTGGAGTGGTGGGGTGAGGAGTCTCACAGTTTGGACCGGGAGGTGAGGAGTCTCACAGTTTGGAGTGGGGGGGAGAGGAGTCTCAGTTTGGAGTGGGGGGTGAGGAGTCTCACAGTTTTGAGTGGGGGGGTGAGGAGTCTCTCAGTTTGGAGTGGGGGGTGAGGAGTCTCACAGTTTAGAGTGGGGGGGTGAGGAGTCTGCAGTTTGGAGTGGGGGGGGTGAGGCGTATCACAGTTTGGTGTGGATGGGTGATGAGTGTCACAGTTTGGAGTGGGGGGTGATGAGTGTCACTGTTTGGAGTGAGAGGTATGAGGAGTCTCTCAGTTTGGAGTAGGGGGTGAGGAGTCTCTCAGTTTGGAGTGGGGGGTGAGGAGTCTCACAGTTTAGAGTGGGGGGGTGAGGAGTCTCACTGTTTGGAGTGGGGGGTGAGGAGTCTCACAGTTTGGAGTGGGGGAGTGAGGAGTCTCATTTTGGAGTGGGGGGTGAGGAGTCTCACAGTTTGGAGTGGGGGAGTGAGGAGTCTCACAGTTTAGAGTGGGGGGGTGAGGTGTCTCACTGTTTGGAGAGGGGGTGTGAGGAGTCTCACAGTTTGGAGTGGGGGAGTGAGGAGTCTCACAGTTTTGAGTGGGGGGGGGTGAGGAGTCTCACAGTTTGGAGTGGGGGGTGAGGAGTCTCACAGTTTAGAGTGGGGGGGTGAGGAGTCTCACTGTTTGGAGAGGGGGTGTGAGGAGTCTCACTGTTTGGAGTGGGGGTTGAGGAGTCTCACAGTTTGGAGTGGGAGAGTGAGGAGTCTCATTTTGGTGTGGGGGAGTGAGGAGTCTCACAGTTTGGAGTGGCGGGGTGAGGAGTCTCAGTTTGGTGTGGGCGGGGTGCGGAGTCTCTCAGTTTGGAGTGGGAGGGTGAGGAGTGTCACAGTTTAGAGTGGGGGGGTGAGGAGACTCACTGTTTGGATTGGGGGAGTGAGGAGTCTCATTTTGGAGTGGGGGTGTGAGGAGTCTCACAGTTTGGAGTGGCGGGGTGAGGAGTCTCAGTTTGGAGTGGGGGGGGTGAGGAGTCTCACTGTTTGGAGTGGGGGGTGAGGAGTCTCATTTTGGATTTGGGGGTTGAGGAGTCTCACAGTTTGGACTGGAGCATGAGGAGTCTCACAGTTTGGAGTGGGGGGGGTGAGGAGTCTCAGTTTGGAGTGGGGGGGGTGAGGAGTCTCACTGTTTGGAGTGGGGGGGGTGAGGAGTCTCATTTTGGAGTGGGGGGGTGAGGAGTCTCACAGTTTGGAGAGGGGGGCTGATGAGTGTCACAGTTTGGACTGGAGGGTATGAGGAGTCTCTGAGTTTGGAGTGGGGGGTGAGGTGTCTCTCAGTTTGGAGTGGGGGGGTGAGGAGTCTCACAGTTTGGAGTGGGGGGTGAGGAGTCTCACAGTTTAGAGTGGGGGGGGTGAGGAGTCTCACTGTTTGGATTGGGGGAGTGAGGAGTCTCATTTTGGAGTGGCGGGGTGAGGAGTCTCAGTTTGGAGTGGGGGGGGTGAGGAGTCTCACTGTTTGGAGTGGGGGGTGAGGAGTCTCATTTTGGAGTGGGGGGGTGAGGAGTCTCACAGTTTGGAGTGGGGGGTGGTGAGGAGTCTCACAGTTTGGAGTGGGGGGTGAGGAGTCTCACAGTTTGGAGTGGGGGGATGAGGAGTCTTAGTTTAGAGTGGGGGGGTGAGGAGTCTCATTTTGGAGTGGGGGGTGAGGAGTCTCACAGTTTGGAGTGGGAGGGTGAGGAGTCTCAGTTTGGAGTGGGGGGGGTGAGGAGTCTCACAGTTTGGAGTGGGGGGTGAGGAGTCTCACAGTTTGGAGTGGGGGGATGAGGAGTCTTAGTTTAGAGTGGGGGGGTGAGGAGTCTCATTTTGGAGTGGGGGGTGAGGAGTCTCACAGTTTGGAGTGGGAGGGTGAGGAGTCTCAGTTTGGAGTGGGGGGGGTGAGGAGTCTCACTGTTTGGAGTGGGGGGGTGAGGAGTCTCATTTTGGAGTGGGGGGGTGAGGAGTCTCACAGTTTGGAGTGGCGGGGTGAGGAGTCTCATTTTGGAGTGGGGGGGTGAGGAGTCTCACAGTTTGGAGAGGGGGTGTGAGGAGTCTCACAGTTTGGAGTGGGGGGCTGGGGAGTCTCACAGTTTGGAGTGGGGGTGGTGAGGAGTCTCACAGTTTGGAGTGGGGGGGGTGAGGAGTCTCTCAGTTTGGAGTGGGGGGGGTGAGGAGTCTCACCGTTTGGAGTGGGGGTGGTGAGGAGTCTCTCAGTTTGGAGTACGGGGCTGGGGAGTCTCACAGTTTGGAGTTGGGGGGGTTGAGGAGTCTCTCAGTTTGGAGTGGGGGGTGAGGAGTCTCACAGTTTGGAGTGGGGGGCTGGGGAGTCTCACAGTTTGGAGTTGGGGGGTTGAGGAGTCTCTCAGTTTGGAGTGGGGGGATGAGGAGTCTCACATTTGGACTTGGGGTGTGAGGAGTCTCACAGTTTGGAGTGGGGGTGTGATGAGTCTCACAGTTTGGAGAGGGGGGGTGAGGAGTGTCACAGTTTGGAGTGGAGGGATGAGGAGTCTCACAGATTGGAGAGGGGGGGTGAGGACTCTCACAGTTTGGACTGGGGGGTGAGGAGTCTCACAGTTTGGAGTGGGGGGGAGAGGAGTCTGCAGTTTGGAGTGGGGGGGGTGAGGAGTCTCAGTTTGGAGTGGGGGGCGTGAGGAGTCTGCAGTTTGGAGTGGGCGGCGTGAGGAGTCTCAGTTTGGAGTGGGGGGCGTGAGGAGTCTAACAGTTTGGAGTGGGGGTGGTGAGGACTCTCAGTTTGGAGTGGGGGGGGTGAGGAGTCTCACTGTTTGGAGTGGGGGGTGAGGAATCTCACAGTTTGGAGTGGGCGAGTGAGGAGTCTCACAGTTTTGAGTGGGGGGGTGAGGAGTCTCACAGTTTGGAGTGGGGGGTGAGGAGTCTCACAGTTTAGAGTAGGGGGGTGAGGAGTCTCACTGTTTGGAGTGGGGGGTGAGGAGTCTCACAGTTTGGAGTGAGGGGTATGAGGAGTCTCAGTTTGGAGTGGGGGGTGAGGAGTCTCACAGTTTTGAGTGGGGGGGGTGAGGGGAGTCACAGTTTAGAGTGGGGGGGTGAGGAGTCTCACTGTTTGGATTGGGGGAGTGAGGAGTCTCATTTTGGAGTGGGGGTGTGAGGAGTCTCACAGTTTGGAGTGGCGGGGTGAGGAGTCTCAGTTTGGAGTGGGGGGGGTGAGGAGTCTCACTGTTTGGAGTGGGGGGTGAGGAGTCTCATTTTGGATTTGGGGGTTGAGGAGTCTCACAGTTTGGAGTGGCGGGGTGAGGAGTCTCACAGTTCGGTGTGGGGGGGTGAGGAGTCTCACAGTTTGGTGTGGGGGGGTGAGGAGTCTCACAGTTTGGAGAGGGGGGTTGAGGAGTGTCACAGTTTGGAGTGGGGGTGTGATGAGACTCACAGTTTGGAGAGGGGGGTGAGGAGTCTCACAGTTTGGAGTGGTGGGGTGAGGAGTCTCACAGTTTGGACCGGGAGGTGAGGAGTCTCACAGTTTGGAGTGGGGGGGAGAGGAGTCTCAGTTTGGAGTGGGGGGTGAGGAGTCTCACAGTTTTGAGTGGGGGGGTGAGGAGTCTCTCAGTTTGGAGTGGGGGGTGAGGAGTCTCACAGTTTAGAGTGGGGGGGTGAGGAGTCTGCAGTTTGGAGTGGGGGGGGTGAGGCGTATCACAGTTTGGTGTGGATGGGTGATGAGTGTCACAGTTTGGAGTGGGGGGTGATGAGTGTCACTGTTTGGAGTGAGAGGTATGAGGAGTCTCTCAGTTTGGAGTAGGGGGTGAGGAGTCTCTCAGTTTGGAGTGGGGGGTGAGGAGTCTCACAGTTTAGAGTGGGGGGGTGAGGAGTCTCACTGTTTGGAGTGGGGGGTGAGGAGTCTCACAGTTTGGAGTGGGGGAGTGAGGAGTCTCATTTTGGAGTGGGGGGTGAGGAGTCTCACAGTTTGGAGTGGGGGAGTGAGGAGTCTCACAGTTTAGAGTGGGGGGGTGAGGAGTCTCACTGTTTGGAGAGGGGGTGTGAGGAGTCTCACAGTTTGGAGTGGGGGAGTGAGGAGTCTCACAGTTTTGAGTGGGGGGGGGTGAGGAGTCTCACAGTTTGGAGTGGGGGGTGAGGAGTCTCACAGTTTAGAGTGGGGGGGTGAGGAGTCTCACTGTTTGGAGAGGGGGTGTGAGGAGTCTCACTGTTTGGAGTGGGGGTTGAGGAGTCTCACAGTTTGGAGTGGGAGAGTGAGGAGTCTCATTTTGGTGTGGGGGAGTGAGGAGTCTCACAGTTTGGAGTGGCGGGGTGAGGAGTCTCAGTTTGGTGTGGGCGGGGTGCGGAGTCTCTCAGTTTGGAGTGGGAGGGTGAGGAGTGTCACAGTTTAGAGTGGGGGGGTGAGGAGACTCACTGTTTGGATTGGGGGAGTGAGGAGTCTCATTTTGGAGTGGGGGTGTGAGGAGTCTCACAGTTTGGAGTGGCGGGGTGAGGAGTCTCAGTTTGGAGTGGGGGGTGAGGAGTCTCATTTTGGATTTGGGGGTTGAGGAGTCTCACAGTTTGGACTGGAGCATGAGGAGTCTCACAGTTTGGAGTGGGGGGGGTGAGGAGTCTCAGTTTGGAGTGGGGGGGGTGAGGAGTCTCACTGTTTGGAGTGGGGGGGGTGAGGAGTCTCATTTTGGAGTGGGGGGGTGAGGAGTCTCACAGTTTGGAGTGGGGGGGTGATGAGTGTCACAGTTTGGACTGGAGGGTATGAGGAGTCTCTGAGTTTTGAGTGGGGGGTGAGGTGTCTCTCAGTTTGGAGTGGGGGGGTGAGGAGTCTCACAGTTTGGAGTGGGGGGTGAGGAGTCTCACAGTTTAGAGTGGGGGGGGTGAGGAGTCTCACTGTTTGGATTGGGGGAGTGAGGAGTCTCATTTTGGAGTGGCGGGGTGAGGAGTCTCAGTTTGGAGTGGGGGGGGTGAGGAGTCTCACTGTTTGGAGTGGGGGGTGAGGAGTCTCATTTTGGAGTGGGGGGGTGAGGAGTCTCACAGTTTGGAGTGGGGGGTGGTGAGGAGTCTCACAGTTTGGAGTGGGGGGTGAGGAGTCTCACAGTTTGGAGTGGGGGGATGAGGAGTCTTAGTTTAGAGTGGGGGGGTGAGGAGTCTCATTTTGGAGTGGGGGGTGAGGAGTCTCACAGTTTGGAGTGGGAGGGTGAGGAGTCTCAGTTTGGAGTGGGGGGGGTGAGGAGTCTCACAGTTTGGAGTGGGGGGTGAGGAGTCTCACAGTTTGGAGTGGGGGGATGAGGAGTCTTAGTTTAGAGTGGGGGGGTGAGGAGTCTCATTTTGGAGTGGGGGGTGAGGAGTCTCACAGTTTGGAGTGGGAGGGTGAGGAGTCTCAGTTTGGAGTGGGGGGGGTGAGGAGTCTCACTGTTTGGAGTGGGGGGGTGAGGAGTCTCATTTTGGAGTGGGGGGGTGAGGAGTCTCACAGTTTGGAGTGGCGGGGTGAGGAGTCTCATTTTGGAGTGGGGGGGTGAGGAGTCTCACAGTTTGGAGAGGGGGTGTGAGGAGTCTCACAGTTTGGAGTGGGGGGCTGGGGAGTCTCACAGTTTGGAGTGGGGGTGGTGAGGAGTCTCACAGTTTGGAGTGGGGGGGGTGAGGAGTCTCTCAGTTTGGAGTGGGGGGGGTGAGGAGTCTCACCGTTTGGAGTGGGGGTGGTGAGGAGTCTCTCAGTTTGGAGTACGGGGCTGGGGAGTCTCACAGTTTGGAGTTGGGGGGGTTGAGGAGTCTCTCAGTTTGGAGTGGGGGGTGAGGAGTCTCACAGTTTGGAGTGGGGGGCTGGGGAGTCTCACAGTTTGGAGTTGGGGGGTTGAGGAGTCTCTCAGTTTGGAGTGGGGGGATGAGGAGTCTCACATTTGGACTTGGGGTGTGAGGAGTCTCACAGTTTGGAGTGGGGGTGTGATGAGTCTCACAGTTTGGAGAGGGGGGGTGAGGAGTGTCACAGTTTGGAGTGGAGGGATGAGGAGTCTCACAGATTGGAGAGGGGGGGTGAGGACTCTCACAGTTTGGACTGGGGGGTGAGGAGTCTCACAGTTTGGAGTGGGGGGGAGAGGAGTCTGCAGTTTGGAGTGGGGGGGGTGAGGAGTCTCAGTTTGGAGTGGGGGGCGTGAGGAGTCTGCAGTTTGGAGTGGGCGGCGTGAGGAGTCTCAGTTTGGAGTGGGGGGCGTGAGGAGTCTAACAGTTTGGAGTGGGGGTGGTGAGGACTCTCAGTTTGGAGTGGGGGGGGTGAGGAGTCTCACTGTTTGGAGTGGGGGGTGAGGAATCTCACAGTTTGGAGTGGGCGAGTGAGGAGTCTCACAGTTTTGAGTGGGGGGGTGAGGAGTCTCACAGTTTGGAGTGGGGGGTGAGGAGTCTCACAGTTTAGAGTAGGGGGGTGAGGAGTCTCACTGTTTGGAGTGGGGGGTGAGGAGTCTCACAGTTTGGAGTGAGGGGTATGAGGAGTCTCAGTTTGGAGTGGGGGGTGAGGAGTCTCACAGTTTTGAGTGGGGGGGGTGAGGGGAGTCACAGTTTAGAGTGGGGGGGTGAGGAGTCTCACTGTTTGGATTGGGGGAGTGAGGAGTCTCATTTTGGAGTGGGGGTGTGAGGAGTCTCACAGTTTGGAGTGGCGGGGTGAGGAGTCTCAGTTTGGAGTGGGGGGGGTGAGGAGTCTCACTGTTTGGAGTGGGGGGTGAGGAGTCTCATTTTGGATTTGGGGGTTGAGGAGTCTCACAGTTTGGAGTGGGGGGTGGTGAGGAGTCACAGTTTGGAGTGGGGGTGTGAGGAGTCTCACAGTTTGGTGTGGGGGGGTGAGGAGTCTCACAGTTTGGTGTGGGGGTGTGAGGAGTCTCACAGTTTGGAGAGGGGGGGTGAGGAGTGTCATAGTTTGGAGTGGGGGTGTGATGAGACTCACAGTTTGGAGAGGGGGGGTGAGGAGTCTCACAGTTTGGAGAGGGGGGGTGAGGAGTCTCACAGTTTGGAGTGGTGGGGTGAGGAGTCTCACAGTTTGGACTGGGAGGTGAGGAGTCTCACAGTTTGGAGTGGGGGGGAGTGGAGTCTGCAGTTTGGAGTGGGGGGGGTGAGGCGTATCACAGTTTGGTGTGGGGGGGTGATGAGTGTCACAGTTTGGAGTGGGGGTGATGAGTGTCACAGTTTGGAGTGGGAGGTATGAGGAGTCTCTCAGTTTCGAGTGGGGGGTGAGGAGTCTCTCAGTTTGGAATGGGGGGTGAGGAGTCTCTCAGTTTGGAGTGGGGGGTGAGGATTCTCACAGTTTGGAGTGGGGGGTGAGGAGTCTCACAGTTTAGAGTGGGGGGGTGAGGAGTCTCACTGTTTGGAGTGGGGGGTGAGGAGTCTCACAGTTTGGAGTGGGGGAGTGAGGAGTCTCATTTTGGAGTGGGGGGTGAGGAGTCTCACAGATTTGAGTGGGGGGGTGAGGAGTCTCACAGTTTGGAGTGGGGGGTGAGGAGTCTCACAGTTTAGAGTGGGGGGGTGAGGAGTCTCACTGTTTGGAGTGGGGGGTGAGGAGTCTCACAGTTTGGAGTGGGGGAGTGAGGAGTCTCACAGTTTTGAGTGGGGGGGGGTGAGGAGTCTCACAGTTTGGAGTGGGGGGTGAGGAGTCTCACAGTTTAGAGTGGGGGGGTGAGGAGTCTCACTGTTTGGAGTGGGGGGTGAGGAGTCTCACAGTTTGGAGTGGGGGAGTGAGGAGTCTCACAGTTTAGAGTGGGGGGGTGCGGAGTCTCACAGTTTGGAGTGGCGGGGTGAGGAGCCTCAGTTTGGAGTGGGCGGGGTGCGGAGTCTCTCAGTTTGGAGTGGCGGGGTGAGGAGTCTCAGTTTGGAGTGGGGGGGGTGAGGAGTCTCACTGTTTGGAGTGGGGGGTGAGGAGTCTCATTTTGGAGTGGGGGGGTGAGGAGTCTCTCAGTTTGGAGTGGGGGGTGGTGAGGAGTCTCACAGTTTGGACAGGAGGGTGAGGAGTCTCACAGTTTGGAGTGGGGGGTGAGGAGTCTCACAGTTTGGAGTGGGGGGATGAGGAGTCTTAGTTTAGAGTGGGGGGGTGAGGAGTCTCATTTTGGAGTGGGGGGTGAGGAGTCTCAGTTTGGAGTGGGGGGTGTGAGGAGTCTCACTGTTTGGAGTGGGGGGGGTGAGGAGTCTCATTTTGGAGTGGGGGGGTGAGGAGTCTCACAGTTTGGAGTGGCGGGGTGAGGAGTCTCATTTTGGAGTGGGGGGGGTGAGGAGTCTCACAGTTTGGAGTGGGGGGGGTGAGGAGTCTCAAAGTTTGGAGTGGGGGGCTGGGGAGTCTCACAGTTTGGAGTGGGGGAGGTGAGGAGTCTCTCAGTTTAGAGTGGGAGGTTGAGGAGTCTCACGGTTTGGAGTGGGGAGGTGAGGAGTCTCACCGTTTGGAGTGGGGGGGGTGAGGAGTCTCACAGTTTGGAGTGGGGAGGTGAGGAGTCTCACCGTTTGGAGTGGGGGTGGTGAGGAGTCTCTCAGTTTGGAGTACGGGGCTGGGGAGTCTCACAGTTTGGAGTTGTGGGGGTTGAGGAGTCTCTCAGTTTGGAGTGGGGGGGTGAGGCGTCTCACAGTTTGGAGTGGGGGGCTGGGGTGTCTCACAGTTTGGAGTTGGGAGGTTGAGGAGTCTCTCAGTTTGGAGTGGGGGGATGAGGAGTCTCACAGTTTGGACTGGGGGTGTGAGGAGTCTCACAGTTTGGAGAGGGGGGGTGAGGAGTGTCACAGTTTGGAGTGGAGGGATGAGGAGTCTCACAGATTGGAGAGGTGGGGTGAGGACTCTCACAGTTTGGACTGGGGGGTGAGGAGTCTCACAGTTTGGAGTGGGGGGTGAGGAGTCTCACAGTTTAGAGTGGGGGGGTGAGGAGTCTCACTGTTTGGAGTGGGGGGTGAGGAGTCTCACAGTTTGGAGTGGGGGGTATGAGGAGTCTGCAGTTTGGAGTGGGGGTGGTGAGGATTCTCAGTTTGGAGTGGGGGGCGTGAGGAGTCTAACAGTTTGGAGTGGGGGGTGAGGAGTCTCACAGTTTAGAGTGGGGGCGTGAGGAGTCTCACAGTTTGGAGTGGGGGAGTGAGGAGTCTCACAGTTTGGAGTGGGGGAGTGAGGAGTCTCACGGTTTTGATTGGGGGGTGAGGAGTCTCACAGTTTGGAGTGGGGGAGTGTGGAGTCTCACAGTTTTGAGTGGGGGGGGTGAGGAGTCTCACAGTTTAGAGTGGGGGGGTGAGGAGTCTCACTGTTTGGAGTGGGGTTTGAGGAGTCTCAGTTTGGAGTGGGGGGTGAGGAGTCTCACAGTTTTGAGTGGGGGGGTGAGGAGTGTCATAGTTTAGAGTGGGGAGTGAGGAGTCTCATTTTGGAGTGGGGGTGTGAGGAGTCTCACAGTTTGGATTGGGGGGGTGAGGAGTCTCAGTTTGGAGTGGGGGGGGTGAGGAGTCTCACTGTTTGGAGTGGGGGGTGAGGAGTCTCAGTTTGGAGTGGGGGGGTGAGGAGTCTCACAGTTTGGTGTGGGGGGGTGAGCAGTCTCACAGTTTGGAGTGGGGGGGTGAGGAGTCTCAGTTTGGAGTGGGGGGGGTGCGGAGTCGCACTGTTTGGAGTGGGGGGGTGAGGAGTCTCATTTTGGAGTGGGGGGGTGAGGAGTCTCACGGTTTGGAGTGGGGGGGTGATGAGTGTCACAGTTTGGACTGGAGGGTATGAGGAGTCTCTGAGTTTGGAGTGGGGGGTGAGGAGTGTCACAGTTTGGTGTGGGGGGGTGAGGAGTCTCACAGTTTGGAGTGGGGGGGTGAGGAGTCTCAGTTTGGAGTGGGGGGGTGAGGAGTCTCACTGTTTGGAGTGGGGGTTGAGGAGTCTCATTTGGGAGTGGGGGGGTGAGGAGTCTCACAGTTTGGAGTGGGGGGGTAATGAGTGTCACAGTTTGGACTGGAGGGTATGAGGAGTCTCTGAGTTTGGAGTGGGGGGTGAGGAGTCTCTCAGTTTGGAGTGGGGGGTGAGGAGTCTCACAGTTTAGAGTGGGGGGGTGAGGAGTCTCACTGTTTGGATTGGGGGAGTGAGGAGTCTCATTTTGGAGTGGCGGGGTGAGGAGTCTCAGTTTGGAGTGGGGGGGGTGAGGAGTCTCACTGTTTGGAGTGGGGGGTGAGGAGTCTCATTTTGGATTGGGGGGGGGGTGAGGAGTCTCACAGTTTGGAGTGGGGGGTGAGGAGTCTCACAGTTTGGAGTGGGGGGATGAGGAGTCTTAGTTTGGAGTGGGGGGGATGAGGAGTCTCACTGTTTGGAGTGGGGGGGTGAGGAGTCTCATTTTGGAGTGGGGGGGTGAGGAGTCTAACAGTTTGGAGTGGGGGGGGTGAGGAGTCTCAAAGTTTGGAGTGGGGGGCTGGGGGGTCTCACAGTTTGGAGTGGGGGAGGTGAGGATTCTCTCAGTTTGGAGTGGGGGGTTGAGGAATCTCACGGTTTGGAGAGGGGGGGTGAGGAGTCTCACAGTTTGGAGTGGGGGGCTGGGGAGTCTCACAGTTTGGAGTGGGGGTGGTGAGGAGTCTCACAGTTTGGAGTGGGGGGGTGAGGAGTCTCACAGTTTGGAGTTGGGGGGGTGAGGAGTCTCACCGTTTGGAGTGGGGGTGGTGAGGAGTCTCTCAGTTTGGAGTAGGGGGCTGGGGAGTCTCACAGGTTGGAGTTGGGGGGGTTGAGGAGTCTCTCAGTTTGGAGTGGGGGGGTGAGGAGTCTCACAGTTTGGAGTGGGGGGCTGGGGAGTCTCACAGTTTGGAGTTGGGGGGTTGAGGAGTCTCTCAGTTTGGAGTGGGGGTGTGATGAGTCTCACAGTTTGGAGAGGGGGGGTGAGGAGTGTCACAGTTTGGAGTGGAGGGATGAGGAGTCTCACAGATTGGAGAGGGGGGGTGAGGATTCTCACAGTTTGGACTGGGGGGTGAGGAGTCTCACAGTTTGGAGTGGTGGAGTGAGGAGTCTCAGTTTGGAGTGGGGGGCGTGAGGAGTCTAACAGTTTGGAGTGGTGGGGTGAGGAGTCTCACAGTTTAGAGTGGGGGGGTGAGGAGTCTCATAGTTTGGACTGGGGGGGTGAGGAGTCTCACAGTTTGGAGAGGGGGGGTGAGGAGTGTCACAGTTTGGAGTGGAGGGATGAGGGGTCTCACAGTTTGGAGAGGGGGGGTGAGGAGTCTCACAGTTTGGACTGGGGTGTGAGGAGTCTCACAGATTGGAGTGGTGGGGGGGGTGAGGCGTATCACAGTATGGTGTTGGGGGGGTGAGGAGTCTCACAGTTTGGAGTGGGGGGGGTGATGAGAGTCGCAGTTTGGAGTGGGGGGTATGAGGAGTCTCTCAGTTTCGAGTGGGGGGTGAGGAGTCTCTCAGTTTGGAGTGGGGGGTGAGGAGTCCTCAGTTTGGAGTGGGGGGTATGAGGAGTCTCAGATTGGAGTGGGGGGTGAGGAGTCTCACAGTTTTGAGTGGGGGGGTGCGGAGTCTCACAGTTTGGAGTGGGGGGTGAGGAGTCTCACAGTTTAGAGTGGGGGGTGAGGAGTCTCACTGTTTGGAGTGGGGGGCGTGGTGTCTCACAGTTTAGAGTGGGGGGGTGAGGAGTCTCACTGTTTGGAGTGGGGGGTGTGGTGTCTCACAGTTTGGAGTGGGGGAGTGAGGAGTCTCATTTTGGAGTGGGGGGGTGAGGAGTCTCACAGTTTGGAGTGGCGGGGTGAGGAGTCTCAGTTTGGAGTGGGCGGGGTGAGGATTCTCACTGTTTGGAGTGGGGGGTGAGGAGTCTCATTTTGGATTGGGGGGGTGAGGAGTCTCACAGTTTGGAGTAAGGGGTTGAGGAGTCTCACAGTTTGGAGTGCGGGAGTGAGGAGTCTCATTTTGGAGTGGGGGGGTGAGGAGTCTCACAGTTTGGAGTGGCGGGGTGAGGAGTCTCATTTTGGAGTGGGGGGGTGAGGAGTCTCACAGTTTGGAGTGGGTGGTGAGGACTCTCACAGTTTGGAGTGGGACAGTGAGGAGTCTCATTTGGGAGTGGGGGGGGTGAGGAGTCTCACATTTTGGAGTGGGGGGTGAGGAGTCTCACAGTTTGGAGTGGGGGATTGAGGAGTCTCATTTTGGAGTGGTGGGGTGAGGAGTCTCACAGTTTGGAGTGGCGGGGTGAGGAGTCTCATTTTGGAGTTGGGGGGTGAGGAGTCTCACAGTTTGGAGTGGGGGGTGAGGAGTCTCACAGTTTGGAGTGGGGGAGTGAGGAGTCTCATTTTGGAGTGGGGGGGTGAGGAGTCTCATTTTGGAGTGAGGGGGTGAGGAGTCTCACAGTTTGGAGTGGCGGGGTGAGTAGTCTCAGTTTGGAGTGGGCGGGGTGAGGAGTCTCACTGTTTGGAGTGGGGGGTGAGGAGTCTCACAGTTTGGAGTGGGGGAGTGAGGAGTCTCATTTTGGAGTGGGGGGGTGAGTAGTCTCACAGTTTGGAGTGGGCGGGGTGAGGAGTCTCACTGTTTGGAGTGGGGGGTGAGGAGTCTCATTTTGGAGTGGGGGGGTGAGGAGTCTCAGTTTGGAGTGGGCGGGGTGAGGAGTCTCATTTTGGATTGGGGGGGTGAAGAGTCTCACAGTTTGGAGTGGGGGGTGAGGAATCTCACAGTTTGGAGTGGGGGAGTGAGGAGTCTCATTTTGGAGTGGGGGGGTGAGGGGTCTCACAGTTTGGAGTGGCGGGGAGAGGAGTCTCATTTTGGAGTGGGGGGGTGAGGAGTCTCACAGTTTGGAGTGGGTGGTGAGGACTCTCACAGTTTGGAGTGGGACAGTGAGGAGTCTCATTTTGGAAAGGGGGGGGTGAGGAGTCTCACATTTTGGAGTGGGGGGTGAGGAGTCTCACAGTTTGGAGTGGGGGAGTGAGGAGTCTCATTTTGGAGTGGTGGGGTGAGGAGTCTCACAGTTTGGAGTGGCGGGCTGAGGAGTCTCATTTTGGAGTGGGGTGGTGAGGAGTCTCACAGTTTAGAGGGGGGGTGAGGAGTCTCACAGTTTTGAGTGGGGGGGTGAGGAGTCTCATTTTGGATTGGGGGGGTGAGGAGTCTCACAGTTTGGAGTGGCGGGGTGAGGAGTCTCAGTTTGGAGTGGGCGGGGTGAGGAGTCTCACTATTTGGAGTGGGGGGTGAGGAGTCTCATTTTGGATTGGGGGGGTGAGGAGTCTCACAGTTTGGAGTGGGGGGTGGTCAGGAGTCTCACAGTTTGGACTGGAGGGTGAGGAATCTCACAGTTTAGAGTGGGGGGTGAGGAGTCTCACAGTTTGGAGTGGGGGAGTGAGGAGTCTCATTTTGGAGTGGGGGGGTGAGGAGTCTCATTTTGGAGTTGGGGGGTGAGGAGTCTCACAGTTTGGAGTGGCGGGGTGAGGAGCCTCAGTTTGGAGTGGGCGGGGTGAGGAGTCTCACTGTTTGGAGTGGGGGGGTGAGGAGTCTCACTGTTTGGAGTGGGGGGTGAGGAGTCTCATTTTGGAGTGGGGGGGTGAGGAGTCTCACAGTTTGGAGTGGCGGGGTGAGGAGTCTCAGTTTGGAGTGGGCGGGGTGAGGAGTCTCACTGTTTGGAGTGGGGGGTGAGGAGTCTCATTTTGGATTGGGGGGGTGAGGAGTCTCACAGTTTGGAGTGGGGGGGTGGTGAGGAGTCTCACAGTTTGGACTGGAGGGTGAGGAATCTCACAGTTTAGAGTGGGGGGTGAGGAGTCTCACAGTTTGGAGTGGGGGGATGAGGAGTCTTAGTTTAGAATGGGGGGGTGAGGAGTCTCACTGTTTGGAGTGGGGGGGGTGAGGAGTCTCATTTTGGAGTGGGGGATGAGGAGTCTCACAGTTTGGAGTGGGGGGGTGAGGCGTCTCAGTTTGGAGTGGGGGGGGAGGAGTCTCACTGTTTGGAGTGGGGGGTATGAGGAGTCTCTCAGTTTCGAGTGGGGGGTGAGGAGTCCCTCAGTTTGGAGTGGGGGGTGAGGAGTCTCTCAGTTTGGAGTGGGGGGTATGAGGAGTCTCAGTTTGGAGTGGGCGGGGTTAGGAGTCTCACTGTTTGGAGTGGGGGGGTGAGGAGTCTCACAGTTTGGAGTGGGGGGTGAGGAGTCTCACAGTTTAGAGTGGGGGGGTGAGGAGTCTCACTGTTTGGAGTGGGGGGTGAGGAGTCTCACAGTTTGGAGTGGGGGAGTGAGGAGTCTCATTTTGGAGTGGGGGGGTGAGGAGTCTCACAGTTTGGAGTGGCGGGGTGAGGAGTCTCAGTTTGGAGTGGGCGGGGTTAGGAGTCTCACTGTTTGGAGTGGGGGGGTGAGGAGTCTCATTTTGGATTGGGGCGTATGAGGAGTCTCTCAGTTTCGAGTGGGGGGTGAGGAGTCTCTCAGTTTGGAGTGGGGGGGTGAGGAGTCTCACAGTTTGGAGTGGGGGGCTGGGGAGTCTCACAGTTTGGAGTTGGGGGTTGAGGAGTCTCTCAGTTTGGAGTGGGGGTGTGATGAGTCTCACAGTTTGGAGAGGGGGGGTGAGGAGTGTCACAGTTTGGAGTGGAGGGATGAGGAGTCTCACAGATTGGAGAGGGGGGGTGAGGATTCTCACAGTTTGGACTGGGGGGTGAGGAGTCTCACAGTTTGGAGTGGTGGAGTGAGGAGTCTCAGTTTGGAGTGGGGGGCGTGAGGAGTCTAACAGTTTGGAGTGGTGGGGTGAGGAGTCTCACAGTTTAGAGTGGGGGGGTGAGGAGTCTCATAGTTTGGACTGGGGGGGTGAGGAGTCTCACAGTTTGGAGAGGGGGGGTGAGGAGTGTCACAGTTTGGAGTGGAGGGATGAGGGGTCTCACAGTTTGGAGAGGGGGGGTGAGGAGTCTCACAGTTTGGACTGGGGTGTGAGGAGTCTCACAGATTGGAGTGGTGGGGGGGGTGAGGCGTATCACAGTTTGGTGTTGGGGGGGTGAGGAGTCTCACAGTTTGGAGTGGGGGGGTGATGAGAGTCACAGTTTGGAGTGGGGGGTATGAGGAGTCTCTCAGTTTCGAGTGGGGGGTGAGGAGTCTCTCAGTTTGGAGTGGGGGGTGAGGAGTCTCTCAGTTTGGAGTGGGGGGTATGAGGAGTCTCAGATTGGAGTGGGGGGTGAGGAGTCTCACAGTTTTGAGTGGGGGGGTGCGGAGTCTCACAGTTTGGAGTGGGGGGTGAGGAGTCTCACAGTTTAGAGTGGGGGGGTGAGGAGTCTCACTGTTTGGAGTGGGGGGTGTGGTGTCTCACAGTTTGGAGTGGGGGAGTGAGGAGTCTCATTTTGGAGTGGGGGGGTGAGGAGTCTCACAGTTTGGAGTGGCGGGGTGAGGAGTCTCAGTTTGGAGTGGGCGGGGTGAGGATTCTCACTGTTTGGAGTGGGGGGTGAGGAGTCTCATTTTGGATTGGGGGGGTGAGGAGTCTCACAGTTTGGAGTAAGGGGTTGAGGAGTCTCACAGTTTGGAGTGCGGGAGTGAGGAGTCTCATTTTGGAGTGGGGGGGTGAGGAGTCTCACAGTTTGGAGTGGCGGGGTGAGGAGTCTCATTTTGGAGTGGGGGGTGAGGAGTCTCACAGTTTGGAGTGGGTGGTGAGGACTCTCACAGTTTGGAGTGGGACAGTGAGGAGTCTCATTTGGGAGTGGGGGGGGTGAGGAGTCTCACATTTTGGAGTGGGGGGTGAGGAGTCTCACAGTTTGGAGTGGGGGATTGAGGAGTCTCATTTTGGAGTGGTGGGGTGAGGAGTCTCACAGTTTGGAGTGGCGGGGTGAGGAGTCTCATTTTGGAGTGGGGGGGTGAGGAGTCTCACAGTTTGGAGTGGGGGGTGAGGAGTCTCACAGTTTGGAGTGGGGGAGTGAGGAGTCTCATTTTGGAGTGGGGGGGTGAGGAGTCTCATTTTGGAGTGAGGGGGTGAGGAGTCTCACAGTTTGGAGTGGCGGGGTGAGTAGTCTCAGTTTGGAGTGGGCGGGGTGAGGAGTCTCACTGTTTGGAGTGGGGGGTGAGGAGTCTCACAGTTTGGAGTGGGGGAGTGAGGAGTCTCATTTTGGAGTGGGGGGGTGAGTAGTCTCACAGTTTGGAGTGGGCGGGGTGAGGAGTCTCACTGTTTGGAGTGGGGGGTGAGGAGTCTCATTTTGGAGTGGGGGGGTGAGGAGTCTCAGTTTGGAGTGGGCGGGGTGAGGAGTCTCATTTTGGATTGGGGGGGTGAAGAGTCTCACAGTTTGGAGTGGGGGGTGAGGAATCTCACAGTTTGGAGTGGGGGAGTGAGGAGTCTCATTTTGGAGTGGGGGGGTGAGGGGTCTCACAGTTTGGAGTGGCGGGGAGAGGAGTCTCATTTTGGAGTGGGGGGGTGAGGAGTCTCACAGTTTGGAGTGGGTGGTGAGGACTCTCACAGTTTGGAGTGGGACAGTGAGGAGTCTCATTTTGGAAAGGGGGGGGTGAGGAGTCTCACATTTTGGAGTGGGGGGTGAGGAGTCTCACAGTTTGGAGTGGGGGAGTGAGGAGTCTCATTTTGGAGTGGTGGGGTGAGGAGTCTCACAGTTTGGAGTGGCGGGCTGAGGAGTCTCATTTTGGAGTGGGGTGGTGAGGAGTCTCACAGTTTAGAGGGGGGGTGAGGAGTCTCACAGTTTTGAGCGGGGGGGTGAGGAGTCTCATTTTGGATTGGGGGGGTGAGGAGTCTCACAGTTTGGAGTGGCGGGGTGAGGAGTCTCAGTTTGGAGTGGGCGGGGTGAGGAGTCTCACTATTTGGAGTGGGGGGTGAGGAGTCTCATTTTGGATTGGGGGGGTGAGGAGTCTCACAGTTTGGAGTGGGGGGTGGTCAGGAGTCTCACAGTTTGGACTGGAGGGTGAGGAATCTCACAGTTTAGAGTGGGGGGTGAGGAGTCTCACAGTTTGGAGTGGGGGAGTGAGGAGTCTCATTTTGGAGTGGGGGGGTGAGGAGTCTCATTTTGGAGTTGGGGGGTGAGGAGTCTCACAGTTTGGAGTGGCGGGGTGAGGAGCCTCAGTTTGGAGTGGGCGGGGTGAGGAGTCTCACTGTTTGGAGTGGGGGGTGAGGAGTCTCATTTTGGAGTGGGGGGGTGAGGAGTCTCACAGTTTGGAGTGGCGGGGTGAGGAGTCTCAGTTTGGAGTGGGCGGGGTGAGGAGTCTCACTGTTTGGAGTGGGGGGTGAGGGGTCTCATTTTGGATTGGGGGGGTGAGGAGTCTCACAGTTTGGAGTGGGGGGGTGGTGAGTAGTCTCACAGTTTGGACTGGAGGGTGAGGAATCTCACAGTTTAGAGTGGGGGGTGAGCAGTCTCACAGTTTGGAGTGGGGGGATGAGGAGTCTTAGTTTAGAATGGGGGGGTGAGGAGTCTCACTGTTTGGAGTGGGGGGGTGAGGAGTCTCATTTTGGAGTGGGGGATGAGGAGTCTCACAGTTTGGAGTGGGGGGGTGAGGCGTCTCAGTTTGGAGTGGGGGGGGAGGAGTCTCACTGTTTGGAGTGGGGGGTATGAGGAGTCTCTCAGTTTCGAGTGGGGGGTGAGGAGTCCCTCAGTTTGGAGTGGGGGGTGAGGAGTCTCTCAGTTTGGAGTGGGGGGTATGAGGAGTCTCAGTTTGGAGTGGGCGGGGTTAGGAGTCTCACTGTTTGGAGTGGGGGGGTGAGGAGTCTCACAGTTTGGAGTGGGGGGTGAGGAGTCTCACAGTTTAGAGTGGGGGGGTGAGGATTCTCACTGTTTGGAGTGGGGGGTGAGGAGTCTCACAGTTTGGAGTGGGGGAGTGAGGAGTCTCATTTTGGAGTGGGGGGGTGAGGAGTCTCACAGTTTTGAGTGGGGGGGTGAGGAGTCTCACAGTTTGGAGTGGCGGGGTGAGGCGTCTCACTTTGGATTGGGGGGGTGTGGGGTCTCACAGTTTGGAGTGGGGTGGTGAGGAGTCTCATTTTGGATTGGGGCGTATGAGGAGTCTCTCAGTTTCGAGTGGGGGGTGAGGAGTCTCTCAGTTTGGAGTGGGGGGTGAGGAGTCTCTCAGCTTGGAGTGGGGGGTATGAGGAGTCTCAGTTTGGAGTGGGGGGTGAGGAGTCTCACAGTTTTGAGTGGGGGGGTGAGGAGTCTCACAGTTTGGAGTGGCGGGGTGAGGCGTCTCACTTTGGATTGGGGGGGTGTGGAGTCTCACAGTTTGGAGTGGGTGGTGAGGACTCTCACAGTTTGGAGTGGGACAGTGAGGAGTCTCATTTGGGAGTGGGGGGGTGAGGAGTCTCACATTTTGGAGTGGGGGGTGAGGAGTCTCACAGTTTGGAGTGGGGGATTGAGGAGTCTCATTTTGGAGTGGTGGGGTGAGGAGTCTCACAGTTTGGAGTGGCGGGGTGAGGAGTCTCATTTTGGAGTGGGGGGGTGAGGAGTCTCACAGTTTGGAGTGGGGGGTGAGGAGTCTCACCGTTTTGAGTGGGGGGGTGAGGAGTCTCACAGTTTGGAGTGGGGGAGTGAGGAGTCGCATTTTGGAGTGGGGGGGTGAGGAGTCTCATTTTGGAGTGGGGGGGTGAGGAGTCTCACAGTTTGGAGTGGCGGGGTGAGGAGTCTCAGTTTGGAGTGGGTGTGGTGAGGAGTCTCACTGTTTGGAGTGGGGGGTGAGGAGTCTCAATTTGGATTGGGGGGGTGAGGAGTCTCACAGTTTGGAGTGGGGGGTGGTGAGGAGTCTCACAGTTTGGACTGGAGGGTGAGGAATCTCACAATTTAGAGTGGGGGGTGAGGAGTCTCACAGTTTGGAGTGGGGGGATGAGGAGTCTTAGTTTAGAGTGGGGGGGTGAGGAGTCTCACTGTTTGGAGTGGGGGGGTGAGGAGTCTCATTTTGGAGTGGGGGATGAGGAGTCTCACAGTTTGGAGTGGGGGGGTGAGGCGTCTCAGTTTGGAGTGGGGGGGGTGAGGAGTCTCACTGTTTGGAGTGGGGGTGGTGAGGAGTCACATTTTGGAGTGGGGGTGTGAGGAGTCTCACAGTTTGGAGTGGCGTGGTGAGGCGTCTCAGTTTGGAGTGGGGGGGGTGAGGAGTCTCACAGTTTGGAGTGGAGGGCTGGGGAGTCTCACAGTTTGGAGTGGGGGGGGTGAGGAGTCTCACAGTTTGGAGTGGGGGGCTGGGGAGTCTCACAGTTAGGAGTAGGGGGGGTGAGGAGTCTCAGTTTGGAGTGGGGGGTTGAGGAGTCTCACGGTTTGGAGAGAGGGGGTGAGGAGTCTCACAGTTTGGAGTGGGGGGTGGTGAGGAGTCTCAGTTTGGAGTGGGGGGGTGAGGAGTCTCACAGTTTGGAGTGGGGGGGGTGAGGAGTCTCACAGTTTGGAGTGGGGGGTGGTGAGGAGTCTCAGTTTGGAGTGGGGGGGGTGAGGAGTCTCACAGTTTGGAATGGGGGGTGGTGAGGAGTCTCAGTTTGGAGTGGGGGGGGTGAGGAGTCTCAGTTTGGAGTGGGGGGGTGAGGAGTCTCACAGTTTGGAGTGGGGGGTGTGAGGAGTCTCACAGTTTGGAGTCGGGGGGTGAGGAGTCTCACAGTTTGGAGTGGGGGTGGTGAGGAGTCTCACACTTTGGAGTGGGGGTGAGGAGTCTCACTGTTTGGAGTGGGGTGGTGAGGAGTCTCACAGATTGGAGTGGCGGGGGTGAGGAGTCTCAGTTTGGAGTGGGGGGTGAGGAGTCTCTCAGTTTGGAGTGGGGGTGTGAGGAGTCTCACTGTTTGGAGTGGGGGTGTGAGGAGTCTCACAGTTTGAAGTGGGGGGATGAGGAGTCTCAGTTTGGAGTCGGGTGAGGATTCTCACAGTTTGGAGTGGGGTGTGAGGAGTCTCTCAAGTTGGAGTGGGGGGTGAGGAGTCTCACAGTTTGGAGTGGGGGGGTGAGGTGTCTCTCAGTTTGGAGTGGGGGGTGAGGAGTCTCACAGTTTGGACTGGGGGATGAGGAGTCTCTCAGTTTGGAGTGGGGAGGGTGAGGAGTCTCACTGTTTGGAGTGGGGTGGTGAGGAGTCTCACAGTTTGGAATGGGGGGTGGTGAGGAGTCACAGTTTGGAGTGGGGGGGGTGAGGAGTCTCAGTTTGGAGTGGGGGGGTGAGGAGTCTCACAGTTTGGAGTGGGGGGTGTGAGGAGTCTCACAGTTTGGAGTCGGGGGGTGAGGAGTCTCACAGTTTGGAGTGGGGGTGGTGAGGAGTCTCACACTTTGGAGTGGGGGTGAGGAGTCTCACTGTTTGGAGTGGGGTGGTGAGGAGTCTCACAGTTTGGAGTGGCGGGGGTGAGGAGTCTCAGTTTGGAGTGGGGGGGTGAGGAGTCTCTCAGTTTGGAGTGGGGGGATGAGGAGTCTCAGTTTGGAGTCAGGGGTGAGGATTCTCACAGTTTGAAGTGGGAGGATGAGGAGTCTCAGTTTGGAGTCAGGGGTGAGGATTCTCACAGTTTTGAGTGGGGGGTGAGGAGTCTCTCAAGTTGGAGTGGGGGGTGAGGAGTCTCACAGTTTGGAGTGGGGGGGTGAGGTGTCTCTCAGTTTGGAGTGGGGGGTGAGGAGTCTCACAGTTTGGACTGGGGGATGAGGAGTCTCTCAGTTTGGAGTGGGGAGGGTGAGGAGTCTCACTGTTTGGAGTCGGGTGGTGAGGAGTCTCACAGTTTGGAGTGGGGGGGTGAGGAGTCTCAGTTTCGAGAGGGAGCGTGTGGAGTCTCATACTTTGGAGTGGGGGGGTGAGGAGTCTCAGTTTCGAGAGGGGGCGTGAGGAGTCTCACACTTTGGAGTGGGGGTTTGGAGTCTCACAGTTTGGAGTGGGGGGGGTTGAGGAGTCTCACAGTTTGGTCTTGGGGAGTGAGGAGTCTCACAGTTTGGAGTGGTGGGCGTGAGGAGTCTCACAGTTTGGAGTGGGGGGTGGTGAGTTGTCTCAGTTTGGAGTGGTGGGCGTGAGGAGTCTCACAGTTTGGAGTGGGGGTGGTGAGGAGTCTCAGTTTGGAGTGGGGGGGTGAGGAGTCACAGTTTGGAGTGGGGGTGGTGAGGAGTCTCAGAGTTTGGAGTGGGGGGGGGTGAGGAGTCTCACAGTTTGGAGTGGGGGGTGGTGAGTTGTCTCAGTTTGGAGTGGTGGGCGTGAGGAGTCTCACAGTTTGGAGTGGGGGTGGTGAGGAGTCTCAGTTTGGAGTGGGGGGGTGAGGAGTCACAGTTTGGAGTGGGGGTGGTGAGGAGTCTCACAGTTTGGAGTGGGGGGTGGTGAGTTGTCTCAGTTTGGAGTGGGGGGCGTGAGGAGTCTCACAGTTTGGAGTGGGGGGGTGAGGAGTCACAGTTTGGAGTGGGGGGGTGAGGAGTCTCAGTTTGGAGTGGTGGGCGTGAGGAGTCTCACAGTTCGGAGTGGGGGGGGGTGAAGAGTCTCACAGTTTGGAGTGGTGGGTGGTGAGTTGTCTCACAGTTTGGAGTGGGGGATGAGGAGTCTGTCAGTTTGGAGTGGGGAGGGTGAGGAGTCTCACAGTTTGGAGTGGGGAGGGTGAGGAGTCTCTCAGTTTGGAGTGGTGGGGGGTGAGGAGTCTCAAAGTTTGGAGTGGGGAGTGTGAGGAGTCACATTTTGGAGGGGGTGGTGAGGAGTCTCACTGTTTGGAGTGGGGGGGTGAGGAGTCTCATTTTGGAGTGGGCGGTGAGGAGTCTCACAGTTTGGAGTGGGGGTGTGAGGAGTCTCACTGTTTGGAGTGGGGGTGTGAGGAGTCTCACTGTTTGGAGTGGGAGGATGAGGAGTCTCAGTTTGGAGTCAGGGGTGAGGATTCTCACAGTTTGGAGTGGGGGGTGAGGAGTCTCACTGTTTGGAGTGGGGTGGTGAGGAGTCTCACAGTTTGGAGTGGCGGGGGTGAGGAGTCTCAGTTTGGAGTGGGGGGGGTGAGGAGTCTCTCAGTTTGGAGTGGGGGTGTGAGGAGTCTCACTGTTTGGAGTGGGGGTGTGAGGAGTCTCACAGTTTGAAGTGGGGGGATGAGGAGTCTCAGTTTGGAGTCAGGGGTGAGGATTCTCACAGTTTGGAGTGGGGGGTGAGGAGTCTCTCAAGTTGGAGTGGGGGGTGAGGAGTCTCACAGTTTGGAGTGGGGGGGTGAGGTGTCTCTCAGTTTGGAATGGGGGGTGAGGCGTCTCACAGTTTGGACTGGGGGATGAGGAGTCTCTCAGTTTGGAGTGGGGAGGGTGAGGAGTCTCACTGTTTGGAGTGGGGTGGTGAGGAGTCTCACAGTTTGGAATGGGGGGTGGTGAGGAGTCACAGTTTGGAGTGGGGGGGGTGAGGAGTCTCAGTTTGGAGTGGGGGGGTGAGGAGTCTTACAGTTTGGAGTGGGGGGTGTGAGGAGTCTCACAGTTTGGAGTCGGGGGGTGAGGAGTCTCACAGTTTGGAGTGGGGGTGGTGAGGAGTCTCACACTTTGGAGTGGGGGTGAGGAGTCTCACTGTTTGGAGTGGGGTGGTGAGGAGTCTCACAGTTTGGAGTGGCGGGGGTGAGGAGTCTCAGTTTGGAGTGGGGGGGTGAGGAGTCTCTCAGTTTGGAGTGGGGGTGTGAGGAGTCTCACTGTTTGGAGTGGGGGTGTGAGGAGTCTCACAGTTTGAAGTGGGGGGATGAGGAGTCTCAGTTTGGAGTCAGGGGTGAGGATTCTCACAGTTTGAAGTGGGAGGATGAGGAGTCTCTCAAGTTGGAGTGGGGGGTGAGGAGTCTCACAGTTTGGAGTGGGGGGGTGAGGTGTCTCTCAGTTTGGAGTGGGGGTTGAGGAGTTTCACAGTTTGGACTGGGGGATGAGGAGTCTCTCAGTTTGGAGTGGGGAGGGTGAGGAGTCTCACTGTTTGGAGTGGGGGTGGTGAGGAGTCTCACAGTTTGGAGTGGGGGGGTGAGGAGTCTCAGTTTCGAGAGGGGGCGTGAGGAGTCTCATACTTTGGAGTGGGGGGGTGAGGAGTCTCAGTTTCGAGAGGGGGCGTGAGGAGTCTCACACTTTGGAGTGGGGGTTTGGAGTCTCACAGTTTGGAGTGGGGGGGGTTGAGGAGTCTCACAGTTTGGTCTTGGGGAAGTGAGGAGTCTCACAGTTTGGAGTGGTGGGCGTGAGGAGTCTCACAGTTTGGAGTGGGGGTGGTGAGGAGTCTCAGAGTTTGGAGTGGGGGGGGTGAGGAGTCTCACAGTTTGGAGTGGGGGGTGGTGAGTTGTCTCAGTTTGGAGTGGTGGGCGTGAGGAGTCTCACAGTTTGGAGTGGGGGTGGTGAGGAGTCTCAGTTTGGAGTGGGGGGGTGAGGAGTCACAGTTTGGAGTGGGGGTGGTGAGGAGTCTCACAGTTTGGAGTGGGGGGTGGTGAGTTGTCTCAGTTTGGAGTGGTGGGCGTGAGGAGTCTCACAGTTTGGAGTGGGGGGGTGAGGAGTCACAGTTTGGAGTGGGGGGGTGAGGAGTCTCAGTTTGGAGTGGTGGGCGTGAGGAGTCTCACAGTTCGGAGTGGGGGGTGGTGAGTTGTCTCACAGTTTGGAGTGGGGGATGAGGAGTCTGTCAGTTTGGAGTGGGGAGGGTGAGGAGTCTCACAGTTTGGAGTGGGGAGGGTGAGGAGTCTCTCAGTTTGGAGTGGTGGGGGGTGAGGAGTCTCAAAGTTTGGAGTGGGGAGTGTGAGGAGTCACATTTTGGAGGGGGTGGTGAGGAGTCTCACTGTTTGGAGTGGGGGGGGGTGAGGAGTCTCATTTTGGAGTGGGCGGTGAGGAGTCTCACAGTTTGGAGTGGGGGTGTGAGGAGTCTCACTGTTTGGAGTGGGGGTGTGAGGAGTCTCACTGTTTGGAGTGGGGGGATGAGGAGTCTCAGTTTGGAGTCAGGGGTGAGGATTCTCACAGTTTGGAGTGGGGGGTGAGGAGTCTCTCAAGTTGGAGTGGGGGGTGAGGAGTCTCACTGTTTGGAGTGGGGGGATGAGGAGTCTCAGTTTGGAGTCAGGGGTGAGGATTCTCATAGTTTGGAGTGGGGGGTGAGGAGTCTCTCAAGTTGGAGTGGGGGGATGAGGAGTCTCAGTTTGGAGTCAGGGGTGAGGATTCTCACTGTTTGGAGTGGTGGGCGTGAGGAGTCTCACAGTTTGGAGTGGGGGGTGAGGAGTCTCACTGTTTGGAGTGGGGGGATGAGGAGTCTCAGTTTGGAGTCAGGGGTGAGGATTCTCACAGTTTGGAGTGGGGGGTGAGGAGTCTCACAGTTTGGAGTGGGGGGTGAGGAGTCTCACAGTTTGGAGTGGGGAGGGTGAGGAGTCTCACAGTTTGGAGTGGGGGGTGGTGAGTTGTCTCAGTTTGGAGTGGTGGGCGTGAGGAGTCTCACAGTTTGGAGTGGGGGTGGTGAGGAGTCTCACAGTTTGGAGTGGGGGGTGGTGAGTTGTCTCAGTTTGGAGTGGTGGGCGTGAGGAGTCTCACAGTTTGGAGTGGGGGTGGTGAGGAGTCTCAGTTTGGAGTGGGGGGGTGAGGAGTCACAGTTTGGAGTGGGGGTGGTGAGGAGTCTCAGTTTGGAGTGTTGGGCGTGAGGAGTCTCACAGTTTGGAGTGTTGGGCGTGAGGAGTCTCACAGTTTGGAGTGGGGGAGGTGAGGAGTCTCTCAGTTTGGAGTCGGGGGGTGAGGGGTCTCTCAGTTTGGAGTGCGGGGGGGTTGAGGAGTATTACAGTTTTTATTGGGGGTAAAATTGGGTGTTTTATTTACGAGACACTGACTGGAAGTTCTCATTGATTCCTGGTTTATTTTGCGAGATGAACAGATCCTATTAAACAGAGTCCGGTCAGATTAACTCAAGGATTTGCTAATCGGATTCTATTGATAATACAGGCCAGAGTTAACAAGAAATACGACTGAGCAAGTCGGTCTGTCTCTCTGACTCTCTGTCCCTCCTCTTTATCGCTCTCTCTCTCTCTCTCTGTCTCTCTATCTCTCTATCTCTCTGTCTCTCTCTATCGCTCTCTATCTCTCTCTGTCTCTCTCCCTGTCCCTCTCTCTCTATCTCGCTTTCTCTCACTGTGCCTCTCTTTGTCTCTCTCTCTCTCTCTCTCTCCCCCTCTCTGTTTCTGTGCATCTCTCTATCTCTGTCTCTCTCTCTCCTCCTCTCTCACTCTCTCTCTCTCTCTCTCTCAGTCTCTCTCTGTCCCTCTCCCTCAGACTCTCTCTCTCTGTCTCCCTCTAACTGTTTCTCTCCTTCTCTCCGTCTCTGTCTCTATCTGTCTCTCTCTCTTTCTCTCTGTCTCTGTCTCTCTCTGTCTTGCTCTGTCTCTCTCTTTTATCCCTGTCTCTTCTCTCTGTGTCACTCTCTTTCTTTCTGTTTCCCTGTCTCTGCCTCTCGCTGTCTCTCTCACACTCTATGTCTCTCTCTCTCTCCCTTTCTCTGTCTCTTGCTCTGTCTGGCTCTGTCTTTCTCTCTCTCTCTCTCTCTCTCTCTATCTATCTATCTATCTCTCTTCCTCACTCTAAATGACTCTTTCTCACTCTGTCTCTGTCTCTCTCTGTCTCTCTGATTCTGTCACTCTTTCTTTCTGTCTGTCTCTCCCTTGGTTTCTCTCTCGCTCTCTCTCTGTCTCCCTTTCTCTATGTGTATCTTTGTCTATCCCTCTCTCTCTATCTTTCTCCCGCTGTCTCTGTCTCTCTGTCTGTTGTCCATCTCTCTCATTATATCTTCCTGTCTCTCTCTCTCTCTCTGTCTCTGTCACTCTCTTTCTCTCTCTCTCGTTCTCTCTCTGTCTCTCTGTCTGTGTCTGTCACTCCCTCTCTCCCTATCTCTCTGTCTGTCTGTCTCTCTCTCTTTCTCTCTGTCTCCCTCAGTCTCTGCTCTCTCTATATCTCTCTGTGTCCCTCTGCCTGTCTATCTTTCTTTGTCTCTCTCTGTCTCTCCCTCTTTGTCCCTCCCATTCTCTCTGTCTTTTTCTCTCCGCCTCTCTCTTTCTCTCTCCCTCTCTCTCTGTCTCTCTCAGTCTTTCTCACTCTCTCTGGCTCTCTCTCTCCCTCTGTCTCTGTCTCTATCTGTCTGTCTCTCTCTCTCTCTCTTTCTTCGTCTTCCTCCATTTGTGTCTTGCTCTGTCTCTCTTTTCTCCCTGTCACTCTCTCTCATTCTCTGTCTCTCGCTCTGTCTCCCTCTGTCTCTCTCTCTATCTTTCTGTCCCTCTCGTTCTCTGTCATTCTTTCTCTCTCTCTCTCCATCTCTCGCCTGCACACTTTCTCTCCCTGACTCTCCCTCCCTCTGTCTCTCTCGTTCTCTCTGTCTCCATCTCTTTCTGGCTCACTCGGTCTGTCTATCTCCCACTATCTTTCTCTCTCTCTCTCCACCTCTGTCTCTAACTGCGTCTCTGTCTCTCTCTCTGTCTCTCTCTATCTGTCTCTGTCTCTCTTTCTCTCTGTCTCCCTCTGTCTGTCTCTCTCTCCCTCTCTGTCACACCCTGTCTGTCTGTCTACATTTCTTTCTCTCTCTGTCTTTCTGTCTGTCTCTCTCTATCTCTCCCACTCTCTATATCCCTCTCTTTCTCTCTGTCTCCATCTCTTTCTCTCTCTGTCTTGCTCTGCCTCTCTGTCTCCCTGTCTATCTCTCTCTCACAATCCCTGTCTCTCTTTCTCTCTGTTTCTCTGCATCTGACTCTCTCTCACTCTGTCTCTCTCTCTAACCCTCCCTCTCGTTCTCTGTCTCTCGCTCTGTCTCCCTCTGTCTCTCTCTCTCTCCCTCTCCTTCATTGTCTCTGGCTATCTCTCTCTGTCTCTGTCTCTCTCTCTCTCTGTCCCTCTCATTCTCTATCACTCTGTCTCTGTCTGTGTCTGTCGCTGTCTCTCTCGCTCTCTGTGTCCCTTTCTCTGTGTGTATCTTTCTCTGTCTCTTTCTCTCTCTCTCCTGCTCCCTCTGTCTGTTCTCTTGTTCTCTCACTCTCTCTGTCTCTCTCTTTCTCTCTGTATCTCTGTCTCTGATTCTCTTTGTCTCTCTATGTCTGTCTGTCTGTCTCTCTCTCTCATGTCTCTGTCTCTGTCACTCCCTCTCTCTGTGACTCTCTCTATCTATCTTTCTCTCTCTCTCCCTCTCCGTCTCTCGTAATCTCTATATCCATCTCCCTCTCTCTGTCTTGCTCTGTCTCTCTCTGTCTCAGACTCTGTGTCTCTCACTCGCTCTGTCTCACTTTCTATCTCTCTCGTTCCGTGTCTCTCTTTCTCTGTCTTCCTCCTCTCTCTCTCTCTCTCTCTGTTTCTGTGTGTCTCTCTCTTGCCTGCCTCGCTCTCTCTCTCCCTCTGGCTCTCCCTCTGTCTCTCTCTCTCTTTGTATCTCTCTCTCTGTCCCTCTATCTCTATCTCTCACTCTCACTCCCTCTATCTCTCACTCCGTGTCTCTTTCTGACACTGTGTCTCTCTTGGAAACTGTCTCACTCTCTGTCTCCCTCTATCATTTTTTGACCCCTCGCCAGTCTCTCCTCGATCATTGTTCTTCTCCCTCCTGCACATTCCCCATGTTCCCTATTGCATTACTCTATCCTGCCATACTCCACCTCTCTCAATTCTCAGCTACTCCCCCGCTTGTGAAAAGCGCTGATTAAAAGCTCCAACTGCACCCTCACAGGAGACATATGTCCCTCGCTAATCATTCACCGCTTATGTGCATAATCTCAGATAACAGGCCAGAAAATCTCACGTTCGTCACACTGGAGAAGGAAACAGCCACAAGGTCCCTCCGATAGGGAACAGACTGCCCGGTGTGTGTAAATGGAGAGAGGTGGGTGAGAGGGTTAATCCCCCTCCGATAGGGAACAGGCTGCCTGGTGTGGTGTGTAAATGGGGAGAGGTGGGTGAGAGGGTTAATCCCCCTCCGATAGGAACAGGCTGCCCGGTGTGTGTAAATGGGGAGAGGTGGGTGAGAGGGTTAATCCCCCTCCGATAGGGAACAGGCTGCCCGGTGTGTGTAAATGGGGAGAGGTGGGTGAGAGGGTTAATCCCCTCCGATAGGGAACAGACTGCCCGGTGTGTGTAAATGGGGAGAGGTGGGTGAGTGGGTTAATCCCCCTCCAATAGGGAACAGGCTGCCCGGTGTGTGTAAATGGGGAGAGGTGGGTGGAGGGTTAATCCCCCTCTGATAGGGAACAGACTGCCCGGTGTGTGTAAATGGGGAGAGGTGGGTGAGAGGGTTAATCCCCCTCTGATAGGGAACAGACTGCCCGGTGTGTGTAAATGCGGAGAGGTGGGTGAGAGGGTTAATCCCCCTCCAATAGAGGGAACAGGCTGCCCGGTGTGTGTAAATGGGGAGAGGTGGGTGAGAGGGTTAATCCAGCTCCGATAGGGAACAGGCTGCCCGGTGTGTGTAAATGGGGAGAGGTTGGGTGAGAGGGTTAATCCCCTCCGATGGGGAACAGGATGCCGGGTGTGTGCAAATGGGGAGAGATGGGTGAGAGGGTTAATCCCCCTACGATAGGGAACAGGATGCCCAGTGTGTGTAAATGGGAGAGGTGGGTGAGAGGGTAAATCCCCTCCGATAGGGAACAGGATGCCCGGTGTGTGTAAATGGGGAGAGGTGGGTGAGAGGGATAATCCCCTCCGATAGGGAACAGGATGCCCATTGTGTGTAAATGGGGAGAGGTGGGTGAGAGGGTTAATCCCCCTCCGATAGGGAACAGGCTGCCCAGTGTGTGTAAATGGGGAGAGGTGGGTGAGAGGGTTAATCCCCCTCTGATCGGGAAACAGGGAGCCCTGTGTGTGTAAATGGGGAGAGGTGGGTGAGAGGGATAATCCCCCTCCGATAGGGAACAGGTTGCCCGGTGTGTGTAAATGGGGAGAGGTGGGTGAGAGGGTAATCCCCCTCCGATAGGGAACAGGACGCCCAGTGTGTGTAAATGGGGAGAGGTGGGTGAGAGGGTTAATACCCCTCCGATAGGGAACAGGACGCCCGGTGTGTGTAAATGGGGAGAGGTGGGTGGGAGGGTTAATCCCCCTCCGATAGGGAACAGGCTGCCCAGTGTGTGTAAATGGGGAGAGGTGGGGTGGGAGGGTTAATCCCCTCCGATAGGGAACAGGCTGCCAGTGTGTGTAAATGGGGAGAGGTGGGTGAGAGGGATAATCCCCTCCGATAGGGAACAGGCTGCCCGGTGTGTGTAACTGGGGAGAGGTGGGTGAGAGGGTTAATCCCCCTCCGATAGGGAACAGACTGCCCGGTGTGTGTAACTGGGAGAGGTGGGTGAGAGGGTTAATCCCCTCCGATAGGGAACAGGCTGCCCGGTGTGTGTAAATGGGGAGAGGTGAGTGACAGGGTTAATCCCCCCTCCGATAGGGAACAGGCTGCCCGGTGTGTGTAAATGGGGAGAAGGTGGGTGAGAGGGTTAATCCCCCTCCGATAGGGAACAGGATGCCCGGTGTGTGTAAATGGGGAGAGGTGGGTGAGAGGGTTAATCCCCCTCCGATAGGGAACAGGCTGCCCGGTGTGTATAATATGGGAGAGGTGGGTGAGAGGAGGTTAATCCCCTCCGAAAGGGAACAGGATGCCTGGTGTGTGTTAATGGGTAGAGGTGGGTGAGAGGGTTAATCCCCCTCCGATAGGGAACAGGCTGCCGGTGTGTGTAAATGGGGAGAGGTGGGTGAGAGGGTTAATCCCCTCCGATGGGGAACAGGATGCCAGGTGTGTGTAAATGGGAGAGATGGGTGAGAGGGTTAATCCCCCTCTGATAGTGAACAGGCTGCCCGGTGTGTGTAAATGGGGAGAGGTGGGTGAGAGGGTTAATCCCCATCCGATAGGGAACAGGCTGCCCGGTGTGTGTGTAAATGGGGAGAGCTGGGTGAGAGGGTTAATCCCCCTCCGATAGGGAACAGACTGCCCAGTGTGTGTAAATGGGGAGAGGTGAGTGAGTGGGTTAATCCCCCTCTGATAGGGATCAGGGAGCCCGGTGTATGTAAATGGGGAGAGGTGGGTGAGAGGGATAATCCCCCTCCGATAGGGAACAGACTGCCCGGTGTGTGTGTAAATGGGGAGAGGTGGGTGAGAGGGTTAATCCCCTCCAATAGGGAACAGGCTGCCCGGTGTGTGTGTAAATGGGGAGAGGTGGGTGAGAGGGTTAATCCCCCTCTGATAGGGACCAGGGAGCCCGGTGTTTGTAAATGGGGAGAGGTGGGTGAGAGGGTTAATCCCCCTCCGATAGGGAACAGACTGCCCGGTGTGTGTAAATGGGGAGAGGTGGTGGTGAGAGGGTTAATCCCCCTCTGATAGGGATCAGGGAGCCCGGTGTTTGTAAATGGGGAGAGGTGGGTGAGAGGGTTAATCCCCCTCCGATAGAGAACAGAAGTGATGAAAGATCAGCGAGCTGAAAGGTCAACCCTGTTTCTCTCTCCACAGATTCTGGCTGACCTGTTGTGATTTTCCAGCATTTTGTTTTTATTTCAGACCTCCTGCCTCTGCAGTTTTTATTTTAGCTTGTTTTTTCTCTTTGTTGGAGCAGATGGAATCTCTCTCACGCTGGCTCTGCCTTTATTTAATCAGTATCTGCTTTTGTCAAGCCCTTTTTCAGGCCCTTCATTTCTCTCAGGTCACCGCTGTTGCTCTGTCCCACTGTCCTCAGACATGGTGTCTGATGGTGGAGACTTTGTTCGACAATCGGGTCTGGGGGTCACCCATCTTCATCCATTTTTGATAAAGTGACGACTTTTCACATCCATTCATTCGAATTTGAAGACACCCTCTCTGCTATGCCACTGTTATCCTAATTTGTTGAACTGAGGGAACCATTAACACAGAGTGGGCCATTTACAATTTTATACATCCTCCAAGGATGGCCCAGACATGAAGACTGACTCAGGGTTCTTGTCGTTTCCTTGTGCATTGGTAGTACAGGATAAGGTCACCTGACCTCTCGCCTCCCCTCTTGCTTTCCAGCCCTAGTGTCCTTTTTGGATTTGTTTTATAAGTTCCTTATATGGTTGATAAGTCCTCCCTGTGTGAGCATGACAACAGAAAGACAGAGAGAGAGAGAGAGAGAGACAGACGGAGAGAGAGGGATAGAGGAGACAGAGACAGCAAGAGAAAGAGACACACACACACACAGACACAGAGAGACAGAGAGAGAGACAGACAGAGAGAGAAACACAGACATAGAGAGACAGATGGAGAGAGAGACAGAGAGAGACACAGAGACAGAGAGAGAGACAGATGGAGAGAGAGACAGATGGAGAGAGAGACAGATGGAGAGAGAGACAGAGAGAGAGAGAGAGACACAGACAGAGAGAGACACAGACAGAGAGAGACACAGACAGAGAGAGACACAGACGGAGAGTGAGACAGACGGAGAGTGAGAGACAGACGGAGAGAGAGACAGAGAGAGAGAGAGAGAGACAGATGGAGAGAGACAGAGAGAGAGAGAGACAGACAGACAGATGGAGAGACAGACAGACAGATGGAGAGACAGAGAGACAGATGGAGAGAGACAGACGGAGAGAGAGACAGACAGAGACAGATGGAGAGAGAGACAGAGAGACAGACAGAGAGACACAGATAGAGAGAGAGAGAGACAGATGGAGAGAGACGGAAAGACAGAGACAGAGAGAGACAGAGAGAGAGAGACAGAGAGAGAGAGAGAGAGACAGAGAGAGAGAGACACAGAGAGACAGAGACAGAGAGACAGACAGACAGAGAGAGACAGACAGAGACAGACAGAGAGACAGACAGAGAGAGAGACAGAGAGAGAGACAGAGAGAGAGACAGAGAGAGAGACAGAGAGAGAGACAGAGAGAGAGACAGAGAGAGAGACAGAGTGCAAGGTAGAGAGAGACGGAGAGAGAGAGTGGAAGGGAGAGAGACAGAGAGAGAGAGAGTGGAAGGCAGAGAGAGACGGAGAGAGACAGAGAGATAGGTAGACAGAGAGCGATACGGGGAAAGACAGAACGAGACAGAGGCAGAAAGAGACGGGGGAGTTGAGAGGGAGAGAGACAGAGATAGCAAGAGATGGCCAGAACAAGACAGACAAGGAGGGAGACACAGAGAGAGAGAGAAAGAGAGGAAGGGGGGAGTGAGGGAGATAGATAGAGAGGGAGAGGGGGGAGTACAACTGCAGTCGGGATGGGATGTGTTGAGTCTGTTTCGAATCCTCAACGAAAGTGACAAGCTTCAACCAAAAGCTATTTCTTGGTACTAAGTCCCATTCCATGAATCAATTTGAGAGGAATTGTCCATTGAGAGAGAGAGAGAGAGAGAACAAGAATGCCTGGGTAGAGATCCTATTGTCCACCTCGCCAACTCTCTCTCAATGCCCCTGTCTCAGTCTCCGCATTGATCCAGCATCGTTTGCCATTTGTGGAAGAGTATTCCAAACTTCTACCGCCCTTTGTGTGTGGAGGTGTTTCCGAATTTCACTCTAATTTTTATCCTCTGCCCCCAGTCCGTGACTCTCCAGCCAGCCGAAATCCTTTCTCTCTATCGACCCTACATGTTCCCCCGAAATATCCCGAAAACTCCCAAAAAGATCACCCCCTTAACCTTCTAAATTCAGGGAATACGAGGCCAGTTTGTGTCACCTCTCCTTGGAATTTAACCCTTGGAGTCTGTCCCTCTCTCGGTTAGAAACATGGAGAGAGACAGGAAGGTACACAGAAGTCTGAAAGGCAGCTGTTGTCTTTCTCTCTCCCAGGAGAGCAGTCAGTAAATTGAGTGCCTTTCTCCTGGGTCTAACGTTACAGGATAGGATCGATCGGTGGCTCGGAGAAAAGTCTGAAAATAGCTCGGCCTGACCTGCCTGTATCAGCATGTGCACAACGTGGGACTGCGAGCGAGGGGTCAGACATAACTCAAAATGCATGGTGAGGGAGACACCGAGAGAGAGACAGACAAAGAGGAAGCAGACACAGAAAGAGAGAGACACAGAGCCTTGACAGAGTTTAGTCCCACAGTTGGAGAGGTGCAGGGTCAGTTTATAAAAATCATTACACTTTTAATCTTGAGGTAAACTTTACTGTGAAGATATCTCTACAAAAAATATATAGTGAACATCTTCCGTCATCAAA